>NC_051176.1:148019914-148023279 GCF_013339695.2 Rhipicephalus sanguineus
AATATACGTCGAAAAGCAGCGGAAAAAGTTGAAGCCCATATCACCTATAATAAGGCTCAACTTGGTTCTGACGCCACACCTTGCAGCGTATTTTTCGTTCCTCAGGTGTCAGAAACGGTCCAAAACGACGGTCTGTGCTGTTGGGAAGCCAACTTCCTGTCGCGATCCTGGTGGAGAGGGGGTTGCAGTTGCTATGAATGAGACACACCGTCCATTTTTTGGGGGGGCGAAGCTCCTCTTAGTCTAACCTTGTCACGTCTCCGTTGTCCGGCGTAACCACCTTAGAAAACTGCCCACTACTTCGTCTTTGCAAACATCCCACTAAGACCCATCACCGATCCTTTGCAAACTGCCCACTACTTCGTCTTTGCAAACATCCCACTACGATCCATCACCGATCCATTACTTCACCGACCATAAATCCATTATAATGAAGGGGGAACGGAAGCCACCTTTGCAAACTGCCCACTACTTCGTCTTTGCAAACATCCCACTACGGCCCATCACCGATCCATCACTTCACCGACCATAAAGCTGTTATAATGAAGGGGGAACGGAAGCCACGTCTAGCTACCACTTACGATTAATAAAATTTCTTGTATAAATATATACAGTGTTTGTCACGTCTTTGATGATGTACTGGGCTATCGCTTTGATTACTGCTGGGCGAAACCAATGAAGATTTCACGGCGTAACCATGATTACTTCAGGAGCTTCGCCCAAGCTCTTCATCATTCACCCATGGATATGCTGTGAATTTTTTTTTTCGCCAGAGAGCCGTTCTGGCTGCGTATCGCGCGTTGCGGCAGCTCATACAGAACAAGATATATTTAATGTGACGTCAGACAAAAGTTGAGCCTTATCACGGTTGACAAGGGCGTCAACCTTTGCGACTGCTTTTCGACATATAGTGCAAGGTAGTAAATCATCAGGGGGAACTTTAGCCCGGAAGGCTCCGATTTAAATACATGAGAACTGACTAAGCAGGCCAGCTGACCAAACCAGAAATACCAAGAAAGGAGGTATGGAGAGGCTTGCTTGATTAAATTAAACGAACTGTGCTCATTATCGCACACGTTCGTTGTGCTTTGGACATTCAGGGATTCTGGTATAAAAAGAATCGTGCATTATGCTTTTGTTTTTGTTTTTTTCAAGCTGAACCAAAAACCTGGCGAAACTTTGCAAGACCCTCGAGTCTGCAGACCGCCGAACGTCGATTTCCAGATCCCAGATATAGTGCAAAACTGCTCTGTATTTTGCTGGTGACACAGACCAAGCGGGCGCATCAGACCAGAAACACTAAGAAGGGAGGTGTGTTGAGGCTTGCTTCATTAAATTAAGGAAATGTGCTCGTTATCACATAGGTTAGTTACGCTGAGGATATTGAGGTAAGGTCTGCCATTTTAATGCGTAGTTGTGCTGTTTCTAGCATGAGAAACTAGCACATTTTTCGGTGCGGCTGTATATATAAACAGAATCGAGTAGTATGAAGTCTTTAAAATGAGTAAGCATTTCTACGCCGGCTCAACGAGAAAACTGTGTCTGTCCGTCCGTCCGTCCACCCCTCTGTCCCGTAAGACAAATTGCCGTAAAATTCCTTGGTGACGTTGGGTTTCGAACCTAGAGCCTTACGCTCAAAGGCGAGCGTCGCACCTACTCGGCTAAACACTAACGCTTGCAGACTGCGAATATATCTGAACCATATATGAATGCGTTTTAACACCAGTGTATAAAAAAAAAAGTCGATACTGGACACCTTTAATGAAGTCTTTTAACGAAATATTTTGTGATGGTGGAATAAAAGCCCTCTCTGAACAGCATGTCAAGCCTACAGAGAACATCCCACTCATCAGAAAATTTCCACTTTGAAGACAATTTAATGCCAAACGCGCTTCTTATGAGTTATCGTGGTATGCGCCTTTCAAGTTCCATTGGGCCGTTGGAGAGATGCTGGCGAACGCTGGAAAGATCGAAGACGTTGTACCGATGTAGCAGGTCAACAGGGTTCCAGGCAAGGCAGCAAACATTGTTTAGAAATTCTACGCTTACTCATCGCCGAGATCGAGCGGAGTCCATGACCAGGATTTGGATGATGGATGGATGGATGCTATGAGCGTCCCCTTTATAACGGCGTGTGACAAATGTGCCACCAGGCTCGAAAAAAAAACCTTTACCTCTTTTTTTTAGCGTTGGCCTAGTGTCTTTACTTCAATTAAAACTATTTTACTCCAGAAAAAAAAATAACTTAAGTTTTCAGCTCCGTTCTGTGCCCTTTACGCAGAATGTCCTTATTTTTTTCCCCATATATTATATTTTTGTTCCTTTCTCTCTAGTTTTCTTTCTTTGCCTGCCAATACTCTAACCGTCTTTTACTTATTTCAATCGCGGGTGTGTTCAGCTTTCCATTGTCCTCTAAACCCAAGGCGTCATGTAGGCTCGTGCCCAAACGTAACCATGGTGGTGGCTGTCTCCACATTCATCAGAATGCTCCGCCGTTTCCTGATCTTCCCCGCAGCACGTGCATTGTTCCTCTTCTTTATTGAATCTCGCTTTATACTACCCGTTCTAAGGCACCCCCATCTCGCTTCAAACAGTAAGCGCTTCCCATTGAATGGTCGTAAAATGCCTCCCTCCTTATTTCATTTTTGCCCTTTCGGTAGTTACTCAAAGCCGGTTTTTTTCTCCATAGCTGCCACCAGTAATCCTCTCCGCCTCTCTGACTTTTCGCTTAACGCTCTTTGTTGACATACTGCTTACACTACCAGCCGTATATTTACTAGTGAGCCTCCTAGTTCTTTTCTCCATTGTGTGTCCACGCTCTTCCTACACATAACGGAACACCTTCTCTGCCCATCTACTCTCCTTCCATTTCCTCAGCCTTTCTTCGAACCTTATTTTGCTCTGAGCCTCCCTCGCCTCAAAACCTGCCCATCCCATATCGCCCTTTACAGCCTCATTTGTCGTCTTCCCGTGAGCACCCAACGCGAGGCGTCCCACAGTCCTTTGATTTTATCTCCATTCCCGATTGCACCCTGCCCTCATGCACACCACTGAGTTCCCAAAAGTAACCCCGGAACCATTACACCTTTCCACAGACCTCGAGCACCTCGTACCTATTGTATCCCAACCATCTCTTTGCTTCATTATTGCAGCATTCCTCTTTCCTTTTGCTGCTGAGGCTTTTTCCTGTACCTCCATGTACCTGTCACCTCCATTTATCCATACTCCGAGGTACTTGTATTCGCTCACCCTCGGTATTCTTGGCCCTGTATTGACACCGCCTGATCACAAGGGTCATTGATACCATCCATCCACATTTTGTTACACTAAATCCTAGTCCTAGAGCTTCCCTTCCCTTGCCGCAT
>NC_051176.1:148023379-148108044 GCF_013339695.2 Rhipicephalus sanguineus
CGTAACCCTTCGCAATGTCCCGCAAATCCGGCTACGTCGGACACCCAGCTATACCGGAAGCAATCCGGGATCGTCGCTGCCGCTTAACCCTATATGGTGGATATGCTGGATCCGCAGACTTGCTCACGGTGCTTGCGGCCAAATCAGTGCTATTAAGTGTTCTATATAGGGTCGACAGCTACGCATGCCTCCTCGGCAGTATAGTACACCAGAATGTGTGCACTAGGTCATCTATACGGAGGCGGCGATATGATATTCAGTGGCCGCGGCATGCTTGTTGAGCTTTCCTTGTAACCTTCAGATCCGTTATTTTATGCTGTAGTGAGAGTAAGGGGGAATGGACAAATACCCTGATCGGGTGTCATTTCCATGCGAAAAGCAACGTCAAATTATGTTTTTGTCTAGCCATTGTGACGTAGCAAAAAACTCTCAAAACTTATAAATTTTGCTTCTCGATCTTCAAGACTGGAAGGCAGTGTTGCAAGGCACGTGAAATATCATCGCCTGGTCCAAATGCGCCACCACAATAAACTCCGTAAGCGGCTAGTGCTGCGGATTGATTCTACAGAAATTTTATTCATCGCGATAACTATTTTAAGAGAAATTTTAACATGTGAAGAGTATATGGTAGCGTTCTTGTAATACCTGCTGATACCTTCACACTTTAAGCGGTGCTCCGTCGCGTCGCTCGCTCAGAAATCAACATGCCAGCCTTACAAGTGGAACGCTCCCGTCTCCTACTGCGTGTAAGCCGGCTTCCGCTAGCGTCATGATCAGCTATGACCATGGATACAGAATAACTGATTCTACAAAACATTCTTCTATTCATACACAACGAGGCCTCAGCAGTAATGTAGTACACACATACGCATCAGATTATGCCCTTAACAACAAGTCCTCATCGCAATAAAAAAAGATTATCAATCTAACATAACTGCCGCAAATAGAGTAAACGGTCCCTTTGACCACTTTTACAGTTTTGTGCGCAGTTTCAAAAATGCACGCACTAGGTTTCCTCCTGTGCCTTTATTCCTTTTTTTTTCGTTCCTACAATCCCTTTATCTATTGCAAAGTACACAACGGGCGTGCAACCTTACCTCCCTACCTCTCTTCTTTGAGTTCTCTGTTCTTTGCAGTCCCGCGCAAGATATTTCAAACCACAATAAAAACTGAGGGTCATTCTGCAATTCTCGCCCGTCCCAGAAGTTCGTGCACCGTCGAGCATTGATAAGGCCAGAAACATAACTCATAAAAGGCGTTCACCGCCGAAGAAGCTTGCAGTCTCGCCCCCCTTTCTACGCGTTTCCGCATAGTTTCTTCTCGATCTGCGACTTGCACTCTGCTTTCTCGAGCCGCATACTTCGCATAGCAGGGCCACTTGGCTCCGAAACGAATTTTCGTTTCCTTTATTTAGCTTCTTGCTTGGTCCGTTCTCATGCTCATCTCTATGCTATAGCGCGTGCCCCAAAATGTGCGATGCGACGGGCGTTCGTCGTACGGGAACGCGCGGCAAACGTCACTCGCACGGCAAGATTTTCTCGGTAGGTTTTTAATGAGAGATCTCAAGAATAGGCTTCTATCTATCTATCTATCTATCCTATCTATCTATCTATCTATCTATCTATCTATCTATCTATCTATCTATCTATCTATCTATCTATCTATCTATCTATCTATCTATCTATCTATCTATCTATCTATCTATCTATCTATCTATCTATCTATCTATCTATCTATCTCTATCTATCTATCTATCTATCTATCTATCTATCTATCTATCTATCTATCTATCTATCTCTATCTATCTATCTATCTATCTATCTATCTATCTATCTATATCTATCTATCTATCTATCTATCTATCTATCTATCTATCTATCTTGCGAGTCTACCGCTCTCTCTATCTATGCAAAGTAATGAAGGAAAAAAAACTATAGTCACTATAGTCAATATACGGATGAACACAGCGATGCCTGCAGATAGTTTCCTAAGAATTTCGAAATTTCCTGCATGTCGAAATATGCAGGAACGAGAATCCTGGACATTGCGCAAACTCGGAGCACCCACGACGCATTGCCAGTGACGACGGTTCGAATAAAAGGTCTCTCTCTTTTATTAGCTATCGTTCATCTCTCGAGCACTCTAAATATTTCGTAGTCTTACGCATACACCAGTAGCATCTTTCTCTTGTCACATCACCCTTAGCTTTACTTTATGATGTTTTACATTACTTGCTTTCGAAACTTTGGTTGAAGAAAAAACTCTATTTTTTTTTTTCAACATCCGCGAAGCTGAATTACGCTTAACCCATGAGTCACGCTTGTTCAGGTTAAGTGACGTTTCCTTCTTGAGGAAGCTCAGCCACTCCACGGCCCTGCCCGATGCTCGTTTTATTGCACAACCAAAGCCAGACAAGAACGCCCGCTCATTGCGAGGACGGCAGATGTTCGCCTCTCGAGATTTTTCGCTTCGACGAAGTTCGTGCAAACTTTCCCTCAATCTTCGGCGCTTCAGTATGGAAAGATGAAGATGCCTTTTCATTTCTCACATAGAATAATAAGGCGTTTGGTCCTATCATGTTGTGCACATTAACAGGCAAGACCTTCACCGGAGATTACAGCAAATAAACTAGTAACTAAGTTCCGAAGAACAATAAGGATGACCAATTGTCAAATATGCAATCAATGCTGTATATTATCGCTATTTAACGGTAAGGCTAAACATTCACGAAGCTGAGTGCAATGTTAGCAATAGTGATTTAGTAAGAGAAATAGCCGACCAAAAAAATGAAAATACCAAAGAAGATCTTTATTTATTTATACTAACATCGATACGGGTTCGTCTGAAGTTTTGGCACCCATAGCAAATATCTTCTGGTATGAATAGGGCTACAGCACACATACGCAAGCGAATGGTGAAAAAAGTCGGTTACGAGGTGCGTTTCAAGTATGTCTACTGTGGCAGGAGTAGTGATTCAATGGATGTCCCATCAGAGCAAAAATTAGTACGCTAGAAGTGGCACCTACTGCGAATTAGCTAGAGGACTATGTGTTTCACGCTATCTAGGCTAGGATAACCTCGCCTACTAAGCACAGAGCCACATACCATTACCACCACGGGTGGACTGGAAGACAGTTTGAGGGGACGCCGAAAGTCCTACCTCTCTCACCTGACCATTTAATTGCTACATGCACTTAGTAACAAACCAATAGACAAACTCGGAGGCATCATCTCTTTTTCCTGTTAGAACGTTCTGTGTAGGGTTTCATTTTCTACGATGATACAGGTATTATACGCAGCATTTACATGAGACAGCCAACCAGCTATGTCTTCTCTAAGGGCTCTTAACCTATACAATTCAAATTCGAAAGTGCTTCGTGTAATACACGCACTTGCAACACTCATTTGAGGGCTTATGGTATATGAGCTTGTGTATATACCCGATGTAATGACACAAACCTTCACCGCAGAATTCGATGAATTAGCGCTCTTAGTAGAATGTAAAATATAGACCAAATATAAATGGCGAAACATAAAAATGTACGCATAGGCTAACGACGTAATGAGCTTGTATTTAGATCATTAATAGCACACGAACCTATCAAGCGGTCTTTATTGATCAGAATATATGATCAATGTTTCCCGCTGGAACCGGAACCTACAAGGGCACTGCGGTCAGGACAACGGCAGTAACACGACACGCGCACTGAGCCCCTTTCGCCTTATGTTTGCACAATGTGTAGCCAGTCTGCTGTTTTCGAAAAACATAATAGAGCATGCTGCTGTACGCGGACACTGTACGCATAAATACTGAAGGGTTGGCAAAAGAAAAATTCTTGTTCGGACGAGGGAACAAGAACCAACGCGCTCGTGAAAAATGCCTCCAAACAAGTAAGGTAGTTTTGTATTCTCCGTTCATGAAACACAGTCGCGTTTACAAACCTGACACCTACCGACAAAGGAATGCTGCGCACGTAACGGCTCATTCACTTCTAAAGCTCGGAAGACTTTCCATCATTTGTTTTCTTCGAGGAGAAACTGAATCAGCAATGGACACTGCAAAAATTTGTTTTCACATGGCAGCTTCTTCCGTTTCTCATACTTTTAGTCTCCACACCGCAAGAAACAAATAAGTCGTGTTTGTAACGAAGAACTTCAATAGTGCCGCGTATTAAACTGTGTAAGGCCAGACTTTCTGTTGAGGCTCGCTGCACACATTTAGTGCGATAGAGTGTGAAAAAAAAGAGAGGGTAACTAAATATGACGCTGTATCCGAAGGACTGGTTATTATCGAAAGTCGCATCACTAGTTCACTCACCAGTGAAAGCATTAGGTTCTCTTATCAATCCCTGCCTTTTGCCATTATTAACACATGGAGCAGAAACTTGGAGAATAACGAATAACTCTAGAAGGAGTTAAGGACCACGCAACGTGCGGTGTACTGGCAGGTGTACTATTAAAAGACAGGAAGATAACAGTGTGGCGAGAGAGCAAACAGGCGGGACGAATTCTAGTTGGATGAAAAGAAAACAGAGGACTTGGCATGCAGGCCACGTAATATGGTTGACCGGTGATGCAATTAGTGCAATGTAAAGGATACAAGGGATGATGTGCATTGCGCAGCCGAGGACTGCAGAAGACTAGTTGAAGTGGTGAAATTAAAAAATGTGCAGGTATAAATTGGATTCACTTAGCACGAGGTAGGGTAAACTGGAGATCGTTAGGAAATACCTTCGTTCTGCGGTGAACATAAATATATGTATGATGGTGGTAATGATTATGAATGATGATCATACCGGGGTCCTCACCAGATCTCAACATTGGCCACTGATTTCGACGAAGCGACGTTAGTTATTATTATTAGTTATTCCGCGTAGCTGGCGGAGTGGGCAGCCGGGACGCATTTTTCAACGAATATTTCGAGAATGTTCGTACGATAAGACCGCGGACCTCTAATCTGGCTCGCATTTGAATGCGCGGCCTGGAACAATGCCACGTGTTTGACCCGGGGTTTTGGACCACTAGCGGTAAGCCGGTAGCTAACGCGAACTCCAAGTTCATGCCTTCGTTTATATATTGAACGGACAACGAAAGCTTTCAGGGAGAGGTGTATCACTCCGATTATGCTCCAAACTGATTTTTGCGCGCAGCACAGCCTAAAATGACAGTGTCGCGGAGTGAGCGTCATGTACGCGGTACCTGCAGTTCAAGTCGACCTACGGCGTACTTCGCTGTCCACATTGGATGAGCTTGAAATGTGCCCACGACCTTGGCCACCACGAGATATACGTAAATAATTTTTATGTCATTGATGCACAACGCGGAGTTTCCAGCTGTACGTGTTAACGGTTGAAATAATTACAAATTTAATTTTTGGTATTACATCACGACATGAGTTCCTTCTAATCGAGGAGCATTAAGCAAGAAATGCCTCACATTTTTCACGTCTGGTTACGAATAAACGCGTTACCAAGCGCTGCTGAAATGTCCTAATACGCGCTAGATCAGTGACAGTAACATCAAGTAAGGTCAACCTCATCGCATACAGACAAAGGTAGAATCCGTAAATCGACAGTAACTAATGGAGGCTGTCGCAAAAAACAGTAAAAGTACGGGGAAGGACAGTCCCAACGACACACACCTCAAAATGAATAAAAGCCGCATAGAAAGATATATGCCCAGCATATACGTACGAACACTAATGGTGCATGATTGGATGTCCTTATACTTTTCCTTCATTGGACGAATCAAGTTACCTTTCCTGCGACACCTCCCACCGCTCCCAGCGTAAGTTGTTAGGACATCTTATCGGTTTTAGCAAGTGCCCTTCAGTTGAAATTCCTTGTTAACCGTGATGCCCTCTGCACTGTTTTTCTTCATTTTGGTTCAGCCATTCCTTTTAGCGAGAGGGAGAATAGTTTCATGACTTTGTGCAAAGAAGCTACGGGAAAAGCAGAAGAAGCAGGAAGGGACATAATGGCCTGCGTTCGTTCACTACGGTTTTGAAGTGGACTGGTTAATAGACTACAGTTTTTCACACTTTCACTGACTTTTTTGTGCCATATTGTGGATGTAATCTCTCCCCCTCTATCTCAAAGCGTATGGAGGTCAGCCGTAAAACAAAGTACGCCGTTTCACCTTGAAGCATCTTTTAGTGTTGTTTTCTTTATTCTGGAGGAGGAGGACGAGGGCAGGTTTGTCCAGAAGTTTTTGAAAGAAAAAAAACAGAAAAGCTAAGGCCAGCACTCTAAGCGTACGTCTGCGGCTGGTTACCTGAGAAGAAGGTAGCACCGCCATAGTTACACAAAATTTTGCTCCCGAGGAAGCGGAGCAAAGCACAGAGAAGAATGAACAAGCCACAGCAAGCTGTTTATATCCATCATCAAGCGAACGCCTTTCGTAGGACCGGTCCAATTCAGAGCAGATGTGGCTTAACTCACCTGGGAGTTGCCCGCCTTGAAAACGGCGGCATTTTGGTTTAGGCCCATAAGACGCACAAATACGTAAATTCATAGAGTCACATTTTACCGAGATGGCCCGCTTGCTGGTTATGATCGTCAGTTTCTTTCATGAGGCGATCGACCTAAATAGCCGGTGCTTTCATTTCGGCGCTTCTAGTGCGCAAATGCGATCACCTGAAGACGTTGGCTTCAACTACAGTAGAATATTCGGCAGCCACATTTCTAGTTCGTCTTGTAGTGAAAGCCGCGATTATTGCTTGGAAGAAGAGTGCGGAAAAGAAGTATCGTTTTATTTCTAGTCGTAACGTTTCCGAACGAATGAGCAAAAATGGGTCTTTGTCACGCATGATACTGCGATTTAAGCGATTGCACATAGCCCATCGTCTAAGTCTTGGTCCGTAGAGTATTACAGTGAACATCGCCATTGGGAACGCCTGAACTTGATCTGATTGCAACGATATCTTAATAGAAGAAGCTTAAACACACACAAAAATTGTTTCACAAAGTGACCGCCCTCCGTATATTAAAGAAGGCGCCTCTAGCGGCATGAAATTCGTAGCCAACACTATCATCATTACGACCAAAGTATAGTAAGCGGATAAGGAAATGAAACCCCGCTTGTATCGAAAGCAAAATACCAGGTCACGGTGACTACCCGATATGACATAGTCGCAAGTGCATCACCGCACGACTAGCAGCAATGCCTTTAGTTGGTACTCATATACGTGGACATTTACAGATAGTGATATTCTTAGGATCCAAAGGACAATGTGGCTACGTAACATTTTTAACCATGAAGGCTCTGCTCTTATACTTATGTCGACTGCTTTGTCATAATTATAATTTGCGGAGTTGAACGAACGAAGAACAAAGGCTTGTGCTGATCATTACGACTGCAGTTGATGGAAGGTTGAATGTGCAAGCGAATTACATATTTTTGAGTGACTTTCGCAAGTCCGCGCTAGTTTACCTTTTCTTCTGCACCCAGGTGGTTGTACACGTTTTTTGGCGCGTTCTTGTAGTGAGCGCCGAGAGACGGCAAAATGATGGCGCCAAGAACGCCGCTACCGTGGTCGCACTCGGCGTGCAAGGCGGCACAGCGTGGACGTGACCACCTTACTAGAGCAAACCTCGTAACGCCGTTTCGCGGCGGTTCGCTTTTCAATTTCATGCCACGGCGCGTATGCGTGTTCTATACACGTTGAACAGCCGTGTCTTCCACATCCGTCTGAGCGAAGTGACGAAACAAAACTTACTTCTTGAAAGTCAATGACTTTCTGCGAGAAGCCTTTGCGAGTAACAGAAGAGATGTGTTTACTTGACGTGAGCTTCTGGTTGCTGCCATTGGCGAGTGACCAATTCGTATTCCTAGATTCGAGTGGAAAATATGCTTGGCAGAAACTCTAGCATACACAGAACAAAAGGGCGATGGCGAAGAGGAAAACCGCCGTTGAAATCGTCACGCCGTCCTTCCTGTTTTGTTTGCGCATTCTGAAATGCATTAATCACCCGAAATGAGTTCTTCATTGATAACTGAACAGCATTTTTTAAAATTCTCTTCATAATTATTTCCCGCTTGATATAGGGGGTGTTTTTATCACAATTACATTTTATTGTCTAATAAAACTCACTGCTAACATTAAGGTGCTTGTTTACTTATACATTTTATTTTTTTACACAAAATCGAATGAAATAGAAATAAACATTCATTTTGGTTCATTCCTATTGCTACATGTAGGCTGCCGGAATTCATATTGTCGACGCGCGTGTGCGCCCGACGAAGAGGACGAAGGTCGCTAGCTGCTCGAGCTCGGAGCCGGACTGGTCAGCGCTACAGCCGCTCTTGCAAATACATCTTGTGAATAGCGACTTGTAAAAGCGACTCGTCACTCACGTAACTCACGTAACATATTTGGTGGAGGTGGAACGTTCCCCGTCCTCACCACGCAGCTCCGCAGTGGCCGCGTCATCCAGCCTCTCGCCATGGCTTCCAATGACAACCCGTCCCCATCTCCATCTGCGGCTCCTACGACAACCTTTGTCGCGGTCCCCACCCCCCGCGATCCCGGGACATTCTCCGCGCAACCTGGCCTCGACGTCGACTACTGGCTTCGCCTGTATGAACGGGTCAGTCAAACTCACCGGTGGGACCCTACCATGATGCTCGCTAATGTTCTCTTCTACTTGGACGGAACCCCGCGCATCTGGTACGAGACACATGAGACCGAGCTCACCAGCTGGGAGACGTTCAAGGAGAAGCTACGTGACATCTTTGGGAACCCGACCGGTCGCCACGCAGCTGCACGACAAGAGCTCGCTACCCGTGTACAGTCGCCTACTGAGTCGTATGTCTCCTACATACAAGAAGTGCTTGCTCTTTGCCGGAAAGTGGACGAGGCAATGCCCGAAGCTGACAAAGTGGGTCACGTTTTGAAAGGCATCGCGGACGACGCTTTCCATTTGCTGGTCTACACCAACGTCTCGACTATCGACCGCATCATTCAAGAATGCCGCCGTTTCGAAACGGCCAAAAGCCGTCGTGTGCACCCTCAATTTTCTCGGTTGCCAAACACGGCTGCCACGTCCACCTGCTCCGATTCCGCCGCTACACCGCCCTTTGAGCAGAGTGTAACGCGTATCGTTCGACGGGAACTTGAAGCGGCAAGTCCAGCGCCGTTCCAGCCCTCTCCATTCGACCATGCCACTATACAACCAACCCCCGCGGTCTCCGTTATTCAGGCGGTCGTACGACAAGAATTCGCCAACCTCGGGTTCCCTGTCGCCTGCCCCGTCTCTCGCCCCTCGTCCCGACCAATGCCCATGAATGCATCTCGAAGTGACCCATTCGTTCCTCCACGATCTCGCAACCCAGCGGAATGGCGAACTCCCGACGACAGACCCATCTGCTTCCGGTGCCACCGCGTTGGTCATGTCTCCCGCTACTGCCGCGCCACTTGGACGCCGCCATATAGGACCCAATTTTTCTCGCCTTCCCGCCCATATGAAGATCTTCGCCGGTATTCGCCCAGCCGTACAGACCCTACTTGTGACACACCTAACAGCCGCCCTCCTGCTCGTTCACCGTCCCCTCAACACCGTCGTTCCCCGTCGCCCCAACCACGCCGCCACCCCTCGCCGCCCAACTTTGCATCGTACCCGACGGAAAACTAGATCGTGCAGCTCCTGGAGGTAGTGCTGCATCATCTCCTTCTGAACCAAATCCTCCGTTGACGCTTCCTACGAACAAGAACCTCATCGATGTGCATGTGGACGGTATTTCTTTGACGGCTCTAGTCGATACTGGAGCTCACGTGTCCATAATCAGTGCTCGTCTTTGTCGCCGACTGAAAAAAGTCCTCACGCCTGCTACTACAAAAGCTGTACGCGTCGCCGATGGCGGAACTGTTCCTGTCACTGGAATGTGTACAGCTCGTATAAGCATCGCCGACCGTTACGTTCCTGTCCTATTCACGGTGCTCCATAATTGTCCTCATGACCTCATCCTAGGGATGGACTTCCTATCGACCCATTCTGCCCTGATAGACTGTTCCGCTGGTACTCTTTGCTTGGACCTTCCTCTTCAGCCAGATATTCACCCCGACCTTCCACACAGCCTCTGCACCACGGATTTCATCCGCCTACCGCCTAAAGCCCTAACATTCGCCGAATTAACAACGACTTCATCCGTGTTGGATGGGCACTACGTCGTCACGCCGATTACTGATGTACTTCTGGCACGTGACATCACTGTGCCTCACTGCGTCATAACTATAGCCGCTAACCGGGTACATCTCCCCGTCATAAATTTCGGCTTCACGAAGCAAGTCCTCCCTCAAGGCATCTTAATCGCGACGTTGCAGTCCTTAGCCGATGACCAAGTCACCTCTTTTGCAGCAGACGTATGCTCCAATCTTCCTTGTCGCCCACCCGATGCCACAAGCCTCGACATGGCATTACGCCCCATGATTGCCCCAGACCTCCCCCCAGCGCAATCAGCCGCCCTCATCCGCCTTTTGGCTTCTTACCGCGAGATCTTCGACCTTGACAACCGACCACTCGGCCAAACTTCTCTTGTGCAGCACCGTATCAACACAGGTGATGCTGTTCCCATTCACCGTCGACCGTATCGGGTGTCCGTATCGGAGCGCCAGATTATTCAAGAAGAAGTAAACAAGATGTTAGCTAAAGGTATTATTGAGCCCTCATCGAGCCCTTGGGCGTCACCCGTCGTCCTGGTTAAAAAGAAAGACAACACGTGGCGTTTCTGCATCGATTACCGGCATCTAAATCGAATTACGAAAAAGGACGTGTATCCTTTGCCCCGCATTGATGACGCTCTCGATTGTCTCCATGGCGCACGCTACTTTTCATCCATAGACCTTCGCTCCGGTTATTGGCAGATTGCCGTGGACGAGAAAGACCAAGAAAAGACCGCCTTCGTCACTCCCGATGGCCTGTACCAATTCAAGGTTATGCCCTTCGGTCTATGCAACGCCCCAGCCACGTTCGAGCGCATGATGGACACTCTGCTACAAGGGTTCAAATGGTCAACATGCCTTTGTTACCTAGACGACGTCCTCGTATTTTCACCTACATTTGAGACCCACCTTGAGCGTCTGTCGGCTATTCTCGACGTCTTCCGCAATGCTGGCCTCCAGTTGAACTCGTCGAAGTGTCACTTCGGCCGCCAACAGATTACAGTGTTGGGCCACCTCGTCGATGCTTCTGGTGTGCGGCCGGACCCTGAGAAAATTCGTGCCGTCACCAGTTTTCCAGTACCCCAATCCGCCAAAGATGTTCGGAGTTTTGTGGGACTCTGTTCCTATTTCCGGCGGTTCGTGAAAGACTTTGCAGCAATCGCTCGACCACTTACTGATCTTCTAAAGAAAGACGTCCCATTTTCGTGGGGGTCCACTCAAGCTGCCGCCTTCTCTCACCTCATCACAATTTTGACGACGCCACCTATATTGGCCCACTTTGACCCATCCGCCCCGACTGAGGTCCGAACTGATGCCAGTGGTCACGGGATCGGAGCCGTCCTCGCCCAACGTCAGCAGGGACACGACCGCGTTATCGCCTTACGCTAGTCGCCTCCTTACACCTGCGGAGCGCAACTATTCGATCACCGAACGAGAATGCCTTGCTCTTGTCTGGGCGGTCTCCAAGTTCCGTCCATATTTATATGGCACTCACTTCTCCGTAGTCACCGACCACCACGCGCTCTGCTGGCTTTCATCATTAAGGGATCCCACAGGTCGACTTGGTCGCTGGGCTCTACGACTGCAAGAGTACACTTTTGCAGTGACGTACAAGTCTGGACGCCTGCATCAAGACGCCGACTGCCTATCTCGCTATCCGGTTGGCGAGTCGCGCACCGTCCCTGACACCGACGCTTGCGTGTGCACCGTTTCCCAACTGACCCACATAGCCGACGAGCAACGCAGTGATGCATCCTTACGGGCTATCATCGAGTGCCTTGAATCCTCACCTTCGGACCGATCTCATCGCTCGTTCGTACTCCAGAATGGTACACTTTACCGCCACAACTTTCATCCAGACGGACCACCCCTGCTGCTTGTTGTACCCAAACACCTCCGCTCGGCTGTACTCCACGAACTTCACGACGTTCCAACTGCCGGTCACCTTGGTGTGTCTCGCACATACGACCGAATCCGCCGTCGCTTCTATTGGCCAGGTCTCGCACGCTCCGTCAGACGATACGTCGCGGCGTGTAAGAAATGTCAACGCCGCAAAACACCGTCGACGCTTCCGGCTGGGTGCCTTCAACCCCTCGACATTTCGTCCGAACCCTTCTTTCGCGTCGGCTTGGACCTACTCGGCCCTTTTCCCCTGTCTTCTGCTGGCAACAGGTGGATAGCTGTGGCCACAGACTACGCCACACGCTACGCCATCACACGAGCTCTTCCTACAAGCTGCGCCACAGATGTCGCCGATTTCCTTCTGCGCGACGTGATCTTGCAACACGGTGCTCCACGCCAGCTGCTCACGGACCGTGGCCGCACATTTCTATCGAGAGTCATAGCGGACATCCTGCGTTCATGTGAAACGCGGCATAAGCTCACTACGTCGTACCATCCGCAAACGAATGGCCTCACGGAGCGTCTGAACCGAACCCTAACCGACATGCTTTCAAAGTATGTTTCCTCAGACCACTCCGACTGGGACCTTGCTCTACCGTACGTGACATTTGCCTACAATTCCTCGCGCCATGACACGGCTGGTTACTCCCCATTTTTCCTGCTGTTCGGCCGCGAACCCACATTGCCCCTCGATACAGTCATTCCGTTGCCAGCAGCTCCGACCACTGAATACGCCCTGGACGCTATCAGCCGGGCCGCTCATGCACGCGAAGCCGCTCGTACTCGCCTTCTGACCTCCCAAGAGAACCAACGCCGTCGGTATGATCAACGACACCGCGACGTACACTTTTCGCCCGGTTCTTTGGTTCTGCTGTGGTCTCCGACCCGGCACGTTGGCCTGTCCGACAAACTGCTCTCTCGGTACACAGGGCCATACCGAGTGCTTCGTGCGGTGACTCCCGTCACCTATGAAATCGCTCCTGCTGCCCCGTCGTCTTCATCCACCCCGCATGCCAGCGACATCGTACACGTCGCACGCCTGAAGCAGTACCACTCGCCCAATGACGTTGACGTCTAGATGCGCCGAGACGGCGCCTTTGCCGCCGGGGGTTATGCTACATGTAGGCTGCCGGAATTCATATTGTCGACGCGCGTGTGCGCCCGACGAAGAGGACGAAGGTCGCTAGCTGCTCGAGCTCGGAGCCGGACTGGTCAGCGCTACAGCCGCTCTTGCAAATACATCTTGTAAAAGCGACTCGTCACTCACGTAACTCACGTAACAATATAAACAGAATCGAGTAGTATGAAGTCTTTAAAATGAGTAAGCATTTCTACGCCGGCTCAACGAGAAAACTGTGTCTGTCCGTCCGTCCGTCCACCCCTCTGTCCCGTAAGACAAATTGCCGTAAAAAATTCCTTGGTGACGTTGGGTTTCGAACCTAGAGCCTTACGCTTCAAAGGCGAGCGTCGCACCTACTCGGCTAAACACTAACGCTTGCAGACTGCGAATGTATCTGAACCATATGAATGCGTTTTACCAGTGATAAAAAAAAAGTCGATACTGGACACCTTTAATGAAGTCTTTTACGAAATATTTTGTGATGGTGGAATAAAAGCCCTCTCTAGGACAGCATGTCAAGCCTACATAGAACATCCCACTCATCAGAAAAATTTCCACTTTGAAGACAATTTAATGCAAAACGCGCTTCTTATGAGTTATCGTGGTATGCGCCTTTCAAGTTCCATTGGGCCGTTGGAGATGCTGGCGAACGCTGGAAAGATCGAAGACGTTGTACCGATGTAGCAGGTCAACAGGGTTCCAGGCAAGGCAGCAAACATTGTTTAGAAATTCTACGCTTACTCATCGCCGAGATCGAGCGGAGTCCATGACCAGGATTTGGATGGATGGATGGATGGATGCTATGAGCGTCCCCTTTATAACGGGGCGGTGACAAGTGTGCCACCAGGCTCGAAAAAAAAAAAACCTTTACTCTTTTTTTTTTTTAGCGTTGGCCTAGTGTCTTTACTTCAATTAAAACTATTTTACTCCTGAAAAAAAAAATAACCTTAAGTTTTCAGCTCCGTTCTGTGCCCTTTACGGCAGAATGTCCTTATTTTTTTCCCCATTATTTATTTTTGTCCTTTCTCTCTAGTTTTCTGCCACCAATACTCTAACCGTCTCTTACTTATTTCAATCGCGGGTGTGTTCAGCTTTCCATTGTCTCTAAAACCCAAGGCGTCATGTAGGCTCGTGCCCAAACGTACACCTGGGTGGATGTCTCCACATTCAATCAGAACATGCTCCGCCGTTTCCTGATCTTCCCCGCAGCACGTGCATTGTTCCTCTTCTTTACTGAATCTCGCTTTATAACTACCCGTTCTAAGGCAACCCGATCTCGCTTCAAACAGTAAAGCGCTTCCCATTGAATTGTCGTAAAATGCCTCCCTCCTTATTTCATTTTTGCCCTTTCGGTAGTTACTCAAAGCCGGTTTTTTCTCCATAGCTGCCATCCAGTAAATCCTCTCCACCTCTCTGACTTTTCGCTTAGCGCTCTTTGTTGACATACTGCTTACACTACCAGCCGTATATTTACTAGTGAGCCTCCTAGTTCTTTTTCTCCACTGTGTGTCCACGCACTTCCTATACAAGTAACGGAACACCTTCTCTGCCCATCTACTCTCCTTCATATTCCTTAGCCTTTCTTCGAACCTTATTTTGCTCTGAGCCTCCCTCGCCTCAAAACCTGCCCATCCCATATCGCCCTTTACAGCCTCATTTGTCGTCTTCCCGTGAGCACCCAACGCGAGGCGTCCCACAGTCCTTTGATTTATATCCATTCCCGATTGCACCTCTGCCCTCATGCACACCACTGCGTTCCCAAAAGTAAGCCCCGGAACCATTACACCTTTCCACAGACCTCGAAGCACCTCGTACCTATTGTATCCCAACAATGCTCTGTGCTTCATTACTGCAGCATTCCTCTTTCCTTTTGCTGCTGAGGCTTTTTCCTGTACCTCCATGTACCTGTCACCCTCATTTATCCATACTCCGAGGTACTTGTATTCGCTCACCCTCGGTATTTCTTGGCCCTGTATTGACACCGCCTGATCACAAGGGTCATTGAATACCATCAATCCACATTTTGTTACACTAAATCCTAGTCCTAGAGCTTCCCCTTCCCTTTCGCATATATCCGCCAACTGCTGTATATCCTCTCGACTGTCAGCAAATAAGACAATATCGTCAGCATAAAATAATCCTGGAAGCTTCTGCTCAATCATCACGCCGCCCTGTTTGTGTGACAGATTAAAACCAAAGTTGCTACCTTCTAGCGCTTTTTCCATATTCACCATGTACAGCATGAATAACAGCGGGGACAAAGGACATCCCTGTCTCAGCCCCTTGCTAATCTCAACGTTCTCTTTGCTACTCATTCCTTCCCATTCTATGCAAACTGTATTTTCTCGGTATATCTCCCTCAAAAGCTGTATACAGTCGTCGCCTATGCCCATTCCTTTCAATATACCCCACAAAATTTCTTGATTAACGTTGTCGTACGCCCCAGTGATGTCTAGAAAAGCCATGTACAAGGGCCTATTTTCTATTTTAGATATTTCTATACACTGAGTGAGAACAAACAGGTTATCGTCTAACCGCCTGTCGACTCGAAATCCATTCTGGAGTTGTCCCAAAATATCGTTGTGTTCTGCCCACTTTTCTATTTTCATTTTTACTGCTTGCATCGCCAACCTGTATAGTACCGATGTAATGGTTAGTGGTCTATACGAGCGAATGTTATCCATTTCTCCCTTGCCTTTATAGATTAAGTTCATTCTACCTTTTCGCCAACTATCCGGTATTTGCCTGTCCTTTAAGCATTTTTCTACAGCTTTCAGCAGTGCTTCTTTAGTGCTATTTCCTAGTTCGTTAATGAGGCTAACGGGAATCGCATCTAAACCCGCGGCAGTGCGCTTTGGAATTTTTCCTTCAGCCTTTTTCCAATTGAAATTCTCCAGCACTAGCTCTTCCTCGGTTGCTCTCTCCGCCACACTTTTACTCACCGGGGAAATCCCCTGGACGCTCTTTTTAAACGAATCGGCTGTTATCGAATGTAACCTAGGGCTTCGTACCCTTCCAATTGATTTCCTCCTTCATCGAGAATATGTTGTTGCGTTGTGACAGACTTCCTACCAAGCGCCTTTATGTGGCTCCAAAATATCCTAGGTGCGGCCTCCTTTTTTTCGTGAATCTCTGTCACCCAGCGTTCACTTTCGCCTTTAATTTTTGCCTCGACCAATTTCTGTACAATGGATTTTTTCTCTAGATATATTTCCCATATTTCGTTGACTTCGTCCTGCGGTCGCTTGTCCTTTTTTGCCCTTCTATGATTCCGTGATGCTTCACGCCGCTTCTCGATCGCCTCCCGGATTTCCTTGTTCCACCAACTTTTTGGCTTCCTCTTTCCTTTCCAGCACATAGTTTTCTTCTCTCTCCCTATCCCTTTCGTCATTAGATCTAATAGCTCACTGTACTCCCAGTCCTTGTCTGGTATTCTGCCTACTTCTTCCTCGACTCTTGTGGCTATATTTATTATTTGTTTGTCATTTAAATACGAGGTGCCAGACTTTGATTCTATGCTCTCATTTCCAGTTTTATATCCCATTTGTAATGTTATTCGTTTATGATCACTACCCAAGCTTTTAATCCCTTCCTCATCTATTCTCATTTCTCTCAGTTTGTGATAAATTCCTTCAGACATGAGACAATAATCAATACTTGACTGTTTGTTTCCGACTTCCTATGTGATCTGGCCGTGACATTTAGGCCCAGTGTTAACTATCTCCACACTATGGTTGCTTGCAGAGATCTAGTAATAACTTCCCATTGGTGTCTGAATATCCGTCAAGGTCGTGTATGTGGGCATTCATGTCCCATAGAAGGATGATTTCGGCCCCATTGCCAAATTCCTTAATATCCTCACTCCATGCAATCCACTATCTCCTGATTCTTTTCTCTGCAGTTATTTCCCGTCCACAAGTAGGCAACCCCTAGCCACGTTTTCTTTCCACCTACTGTGCCCAAAACCCAGAGGTGCTCTGAACACGTCTGTTTCACTCTAACCCATTTGGCGCCGCGGTGAATTAGCATTCCTACACCCCCCCCCCCTTTCCTTTCTGATATGATCCTGTTGCACCCTTCCCAAACATAATTTGCAATATGTGGTGGCTCTTCCAAGTCTCTAAGGCGTGTTTCTGTAACCGCATAAACGCCTATCTGTTCTTTGTTTAACTGCTCCTCAATCTCTAACCATTTTGCCTTCTTATCTGCCACCCTGCATGTTTATGTAACTAATTGCAACACGCGCCTTATCCCTTTTTCTTTTACCTTTTTTCTGGTTTTTCCCAATACTACCTGTCAAAGAGTCCTGGTTGTTTTTCCTGTTACTAGCTACCCCGGACTCTGAAGGGCCCGCGTGCCCCTCAAAAAAGCTACTGCGCGTCCTGCCAGCCGCCAGCCCACCTCATGACCAAGCCTCTTACCGAAGTGAATTCTGTCTCTTTGGAAACCGCCCCACCTGTGCACCTCTCTGTTTATATCCACTACCTCGAAACCCTTCTCTCGACTAATTCGCCATACCTCTTTGTTTGCGTCGACAACCGCTCTTTGCAAGTTGATATTGCGCACTGGTACTTCCGGTATTGTGCATACTACAATTTGCACCTGGGGGGACACGGTGCGCATGTTATCGACCCCTTTCAACAAGGTCGTCGCTAGTCCTGACGATTCTTCATTCAACACGTCATTTAGCCCTGCCGCAATTACCACGAGGTTACGTCTGTGAGCTTTAGCTGCGAGTTTTTCACTCGCTTGCCTCATGACTGTCCCCAACGTATGTCCTGGGAATGTCCCTATCGAGACTCTCTTATCTCCTTTCACCCTTTCTTTGATTGCCTCTGCGCATCGGGCTAAATTTGAGTCACCAGCAATAATGACCCGCTCAGACATTCCTTCTGTATCCTGCATCTGGCTGCTGTCTGGGTGACTAGCGTGAGTCACGGCTGCGGCTTTGTTCCCTCCGTCCCTCAAAACTACTTCTCGGAAGGTGGGCCCTGTGACCACTGCACCTGCATTTGCCATGCCTTCTGTTCCCTTCGCCTCTCCCGCAAGGGGGGTCGTCGCCCTAATCCTTCCACCGTCACCTGCGTCTTCTTTGTTCCCTTTGACGACCTTCGATAAGCCCTCCTCGGCTGACCGGAGCCTATGCACGTAGCGCCATCTGTCGTCGGGGACTGCGGTGGCCTGCCGTAACTGAATGGGAAATCGTATCTGACGAAAAAATACAGATATCAAAAACGACTCCCGGTTCTGTACAGCAGAGACTTACTTGAACATTCTGTTAAAATTACAGTGTGGCGCTATTAACCGCGTGGCTTCCCAAAGTGTTTAAAATTTTACAATGGGGCCCCATGTATTTCTAATGGGCGGTGTTCAATTGCCCTGGGAAGCCACAGGTTTTGTAGTGCGATACTGCAATTTTACCAAAATGTTCCAGTAGGTCTCTACTGTATAGAACCCCGAGTCGTTTTTGATAGCTTGCTTTTTTCAAGAGATATGATTTTTTTTTTTCGCATATCTCCCATTCAGTTAAGGCAGGAGACAGTCGTCACCGGAGACCGTCACACACAGATGTCCCCAAATCCTGGGAATGGCCGCCTGGCGGCTACTGGCTGAAGCGCGCCTAGTGTGGATGGCTCCCTGCGTCGTCTGCTAGCCGCGGCGTGTTTGCATAGGCACGTATGTAATGCACGTCTTCAAAGGGCAGTTTGTCTGTTGTGTTAGCGCACTCTTAACTTCTTGTACGAGTACCTACCACGGTGTACAAAAGCATTTGGCCTTTCTAGGCTGTATATGCATTGTAAAAAGATCAATGAGTGCAGTTGCCGAGAGTGCTCTGTGTGGTCGTCGTACCCTGCCTTCGTCAGGATAATTTCAGTGTGGGTGCCGCTTTGTGGTTCAAGCACATCGTAAAGTGCAGTTTGCGTCGTCCTAAATATGAGGAGCATTGACTATCGTGTGAATTCAGCGCTTTTAGCGACTGAGTGGTAAACAAAAACAAGGCTCTAAGCCATACACTTGCGTGTCACACTTGTTGTTAGGTGTATATTTGTGTGACTGTTTTATCGATTACGAGCTTTAGCTGTGCTTAAGATGTGCTTTATTGTACGGTTATGGTCCCACTACAGAGTAATATTTTTGACAAGTCTGACTCTTCGGTATTTAAATAATCCCCTAAAAGGAACAAAAAATGGAATGACATGGAAATGATAAAACTGAATTGCCGGGCGCTTTTTAACTCGGGGCAAAATGTGCACTAAAACACCGGTATACTTTGATTTAGGTTCGAATTACAGAACCCAGATGGTCAAAAATTAATCCAGACGGCGTCCCTTATGATCATATCATTGCAATTTCATGCAAAACCTCATTTTTTTTACGTTATCTTGGCCTTTTGTGCGGCCTTGCTATAGATTGATGAAGGCAGTGAGCATCATTGCCTTGAAAAAAAAAAACAACTCACTTTTGTCCCATAAATTAACCACTCCTTTGTGGCATCATTGTTGAAGTTGAAGTTGAAGTTGAAGTTTATTCAAAATATATACATTTTTGATATACATTCGTTTTGCGTTGTAATTGAACAATCAGAGGTCCCAAAGTAAGAACTGTCAGGGGGACCTCCTAACAAAAATTTAACAGAGGATTAGTTCAACAATCAGCAAACAGTGGCGAAATTGCAGAAAAATACAGAAAAAAAGAGTTCGAGAAAAAAAAGTATGGCAACATAAGTAATAATGACAATTTGATTCAAACAAAGAAATAAAAGAAAAACAATAAAGTCACATATCGTTTAACAATTCAATTTTAAGACGTTTACAAAATGCGTGCATTGTGCATGATTTCAAATCAAAAGGTAGCTTGTTCCACATTGTTACACATGAAAATCTTGTCGTCATTCGACCATAGTTTGTACGTACTTTAGGTAAAAGTAGATTACGGTTAGTTGAAAACCTTGTGTTGTTGGTATTAACAAGAGCGAAATCAGAAAAACTAGAAATGTATAATTCATGATTTAAAACACGAAACATGATTATTAGGATTTTGTGGCTAACAAGTTTACGCAAAGGCAAAATGCTTAGGCTGCGAAAAATGGGGGCTGATGGTGATGAAAATGGGTTGAAAGTGATAAGTCTTAAAGCTTGCTTTTGTAATCGTTCAAGATGACCTATATGCGACCAATACGTGTTTCCCCATGATGATAGGCAGTACGACAGATGGCTGTGAATAAATGCGTAATATAAAGAAAGAAGGATTTCGGTTGAAAAGTAAGGCCGTGTTTTGATAATCACATGAATACCGAAAGACACTTTTTGAGTTAAGGACTGAGCATGCTCACTGAATTTCATATGTTTATCTAATATTACTCCAAGAAATTTTGTGGAAGCAGATGTATGAATGAAGTGTCCATCAAGTGTCACCGCTAATGAAGAGATGTTCGGCAATAACTGTGGGGAATGAAAGACCATGAAATTAGTCTTCGATGGATTGATACGCAATGCATTCGATTGACACCATGAATGAACGTTATTTAGGTCGATGTTTAGTGAATGTTGTAGTATGAGTGGGTCCTTATGTGCGGTAAAAATTGTAGTGTCATCAGCGTAGAGAAGAGCATTAGTGTGTTTCAAACGAAGTGGTAAATCATTTATAAATAACAAAAACAGGAGGGGTCCCAGGATCGATCCCTGTGGAACGCCAACGTTAGTGATTTTTGGAGATGAGAATGAATCATTTATTTGAACAACTTGCGTTCGATCAGTAAGATAGCTTTTAATCAGCTGTAACGTTGGTCCAGATATGCCGTAACAGTCAAGTTTATGAAAGAGAATGTTGTGATTAATTGTATCAAACGCTTTAGTAAAATCAATGAACACGGCTCCAAAAAGTAGGCCTTCATCAACTGCCAATTTAACTTTATCAGTGAAAGTAATTAGTGCAACTTCAGTCGAAAAACCTGGACGGAAGCCAAATTGGTCATCAGATAATATGTTAAATTTGGATAAGTATTTCATTAGGCGGTTGTAGATTAGTTTTTCAATTACTTTACTAAAGAAAGGTAATATGCAAATTGGACGATAGTTGTTAGAGCATTCGCGATCACCTTTCTTAAAAATCGGGATAATTTTACCTGCTTTTAGGCTATGAGGAAACACAGCAGCAGAGAAACACAGCGCTTGTGTGTGTCGTTTCTTTCTTTGTGGTGCGTCTTTACGTTTGCGCTGTAAATGTACCTCTAGCAGAGAAAAGCTTATTGATTAAATAGGCTAAAATTGGTGAAAGCTCATTCGATACAAGTTTAATTTTGGAAGCGCAAATTTGATCGAGACCTGGGCCAGTATTCTTTAATGATAAGATAATATCGTGAACTTCATCTGCTGCCGTGGGGTACAAGAAGAAAGATTGAGGAGTACGTGGAATACTTGGCAGTCTGAGTTCCGATTGAGTGGCTTTATTAGTACCTACAGGGGCACTGAAATGTGAACTGAAAACCTCAGCGATGGAACCAGAGTCCGTGTATCTATTTTCGTTAACAGTTATGGCAGCTGGGTGTGATTTAGGCTCATTGTTGTTAAGAAATTCTTTAATGACCTGCCACTTTTGCCTGGTGTTGCCACAATTATTTCTAATCTTATTTTGATAGTATTCCCGTTTAGCGTGCTTCAGAGCAGATCCCAGAATATTGGAATAAGTTTTTAGCCGACACTTTAGGGAATGATTGAACGGTTCTGCCTTGACCTTCCTGCGAAGATTATCTTTCTTCATTATAGAATGCATTAGTGCCTTAGTGATCCAAGGGTTCCTAGGCGTACGAAACCATTGTTTAACCGTGATTTCAGAAGAAGACTGACTGATACATTCTCTAATCTTAGTTGAGAAAGATTCAAATGCAGTTTCGGCGTTATTTTCGTGGTAGAGTTCGCTCCAATTAGTCTTTCGAATGGTGTCTACAAATTTCTTTGAATCAAAAGTAGTGCGCACGTTATTTCTGATACGGTAGAACCTTTTAGACCCGAAACACAAAAATATCGGATAATGATCCGTAATAGCATAATCCAACACTCCTGCTGTAAAATTGTCGGTAGGCAGACTGACCAAAATGTGATCGATCAATGTATTGGAATCATATCTAGTTGGAGTACGTATTACTGACGAAAAGCCGCAACCAAGAAAACAGCGTACGTATTCAGAGCAGGATTGGCTGTGTTGATCAGCAATGTTAATGTTTATGTCACCACAGATAACTACATTCTTGTTCTCTTCAATTAATTTGTTTAACATTACTTCAAATTCTGCGCAAAATTCTGCATATGATGAAGAGGGCGATCGGTAAAGTGATAGAATGACGGTGTTACAGTTAGTCATTGGCAAATGATGGTGGTCAATTTCAATGCATACGGATTCACAAAGTGGTGTGCTTAATGATACGTCAAATCGCCGCCGATAAGGTACAGTAGAATCAACAAGAATAGCTGAACCGCCACCACGACTACCCTCACGATGACAATATTCTGATATGTAGCCAGGGATTCCGTACAAGGTGCCGTCATGTGAGGTCAACCAAGTTTCTGATAAACATATGAATGAGAACGTGTGATCGATGACTGAAAAGAAAGCACAAACGTCATCGTAGTGTTTGCGAAGGCTCCGGATGTTAAAATGAATCAAAGAGAATGCAGACGCATTGTCCTTGAGAAGTGCTTTAGTGCGTTCGAATGAAAATATGGACGAATCCATTCTGAACAGCGACTGAAGTGGTAAAGAGATGCCTACAGTGACAAGTTATTTAAATACGGTAAGATCACCCACGCCAGAGATGCGGTGCACTCTACTATCTTCCGATTTCCTGGCCTTGATAATGCAATTATCTGTCCAGAGAAATTTCCATCCCTTAGCTTTCTTCAGCTCAAGGGCCTGGGCAAAAAGTCGCTTATTCTCTGGCGTCAGGTGGTCATTGACGTAGATGGGTGCAACTGAATTCCCAGAAAGCCCAATAGCTCTTGTGTTAAGTCTTGCCTTCCTTGCTTTTACCGCGAAGTCTGTTTTTTTAGACCGCGAGCAGAACCGCGCAATAATATGCGTGCCCTGCTTTCCCGGTACACGGTGCGCTATGTCTATATCACTGGGAGCAATTGCGCAGCCTACTTTCTCGCCAATGGCCTGCACAACAGCGAGGCAGCTCTCACCTTCTGTCTTCGGGATACCTTTTATTTCGACGTTGTTCGTCCGTGAATACTGCTCAACGTCAGCAAGCCGCTGCGAGAATAGCCTGCAGTCATCTTTCACTGATTTGTTTTCGTCCCTCAGAGCCTTGTTTTCTTTTGCGAGAGCTTCATTTCTGGTTTTGACTGATTCATAAAGTGCATTGAACGCCTGAAGGCTGTCCCGCATGGCCGCAACTTCAGAACGGAGAGCGTCTATCTCCTTTGCCAATTCAGCATTTGTAGGCATAGTGACAAGATGCAATCGCAACACACAATGGCAGCAGCGGCAGTGGCTACGATAGAGCACAAGAAGGAAAAGAAAGGACTGGCAAAGCACCAACCTGTACAGAGTTCAAGGCGATAATTAGAAGCAGTCACGCTGCCACAACCACTGCTGCCAAATGATCGGCGCCGTCCAAAGGTACGTCCTTATGTAGGCTCTCCTCCCCGTTGGGTGGCGAAATGCAGACCCCGCAGGCGCAGAAATGCAGCCCAAGCCAGTCCAGCAAGTCAGCCACGAGAGGGAAGCAGCCAAGCTTGACACGTGTACCACTTGATACACGCGGACAGCAGACGACGATCAGCCGGAGGTAACAGTGTCAGTAGATCTGTACAGAGTTCAAGGCGATAATTAGAAGCAGTCACGCTGCCACAACCACTGCTGCCAAATGATCGGCGCCGTCCAAAGGTACGTCCTTATGTAGGCTCTCCTCCCCGTTGGGTGGCGAAATGCAGACCCCGCAGGCGCAGAAATGCAGCCCAAGCCAGTCCAGCAAGTCAGCCACGAGAGGGAAGCAGCCAAGCTTGACACGTGTACCACTTGATACACGCGGACAGCAGACGACGATCAGCCGGAGGTAACAGTGTCAGTAGATCTGTACAGAGTTCAAGGCGATAATTAGAAGCAGTCACGCTGCCACAACCACTGCTACCAAATTCTGCCAAATTCATTACCTGTCATGCAGGTAATGAATCGAAGAAAGCTCTGTGTTGAACTGTTACCTTTTTACACTGTTACTGGAATAAAATCAAGCGCGTACGTGTGAAACATCTTCATAGTGCTAAGGCGCTGTCAGCCACGTAGCTTCTCTGGCTAAATTTCTTAACAACTGCCCTATCATGGAGAGCTGAATAAGAAAAAAATACGGGTGCGTATTTGTGCACACGGTGCACAGAGTGCTATTTGGTAGCCAGATAAGCAAGAAGTAAATACGTAGTTAGTTCAGCCGCGCAACAGCACTGCGTAGTAGGCGGGACAAAAGCCATGCACAAAGTGCGGTTCGGTACACAGATAAGCAAGAAGTAAACACGTAATTAGTTAATCGCGCAACAGCACTGCGTAGCTGGCGGGACGCAAGCTAAACACGTTCAAATAAAATAGCAAAGAAGTTCATAAAGTGCAAAACTGCAAACTGTCGCCGATGAGTATACCGTTCATTAGTACACTCTAAGACAAAATCGAATATTTTGGGAGTGTTTCTGCCATACAACGACAATCGTCATCCACCTCGCGTGCTTTCCTCGCATTATCACCGCGGTCGCGGCACTTCCCGGTCACGAACGGCGCGCGCGTTATCAGCGTGACATAGCATTCTTGACAGGAAAGTGACGAGAACTGGGTTTTCAAGAAAGGAAACGCGAGTAAGCCAGATGACGATTATTGTTGTGTGGCAGAAATACTCCCCAAATACTCGATTTTGTCTTAGAGTGTATAGGTTCCGCTTATCTCACAAGTAATAGTAACGTTCCGTGGGCTTCATGCATCGATTCGGCAATGAAGAACGTACATATTACCAGAGGGCTGCAGCCAATGAATTTTATTTGCCGACAATTGGCTCAAACCGCTCACAACCAGGCGCTGCTGTGTACATTTGTATACACGCCGCTGGCCACCTATCCACACTAAAGGCTGGTTCACACCGGCGACTAGCAACGGTCGCGTGACTAAGTTAGTCGCAAAGCGACTGGTCGCAAACGATCGCAAATGGCCGTTTTGGTCGCAAAGCGACTGCTTTGGCTCAGTCGCTCGCTGCTCGATTTTTCAGTCGCGCGACTGCAGTCGCAAACCTCTGAACCAATCAGATGAGCAGAAACAGGACATCAGCCTATTTTACGGGGCAACGGCAATGCGAGCTGTATACGAGCAGACGTGAATTCTATATGGGGACGGTTATAAGTCGCACGCAGGTGTGAACATCGGTCGCTTTGAGTCGCTTTGAGTCTTTGAGTTGCGACTTCCAGTCGCAAACGGTCGCGCGACCGGTGCTAGTCACCGGTGTGAATGAGCCTTAACGCGGCGACAGTGCTGCCACCTGTAGCCTGCTCTAGGGACGAATAGGTAAGTACTTCTACAGGCACCTTAATTTACACTGACCAGAGAGCGCTAAGTGCTCTCATTTAATGGCTCAATATCGACAACATCGGCCGTTATAGGGATACGATCACATGAGACGCTCAACAGGCACTGGCGTAGCCGGAAGGGAGGGGGGGGGGGGGGGTTCAAACTCTCCCAGAAGTGTTTTAATTTTGCATGCGTATATGTACAGGCACACATATAAGTGCATGCACGGACATGCATAAAGTATGGTTGAAACCCCCCTCCCCCCCTCTCACTCAAAAAAAGATTTTCGCTATGCCACTGCCTGTGAGCAGTGGAGCAGTGGCGTAGCCAGAATTTTTTTTTTTTTTTTTTGGGGGGGGGGGGGGGTTCAGCCACCCAAACTGAAGCATGGTGGGTGGCTGCGTCGCTCGAGCAGCAAGTGTGAACTTCGATCATAAGGGCACGGTCCCGAGCGCTGGCGCGCGCGCAATCTCGGCAGACATCAACAGACGGCTCGTATACCGTATACTCTCACCACTTCGCGTTAAGACAACAGACTGCACGAACACCGCTTCTCTTCCTGGAGTGGCCGTATTTCCTTACACCAGCGCTTTGCAGCGAAGCTGCTCAAGCCGAGCTCAAACGGGCGAAGTATCGTCCAGCAGACAAGCTTAATCTACGCGAGTACAGCATAGCATAACGAAGGCTAGTGGAGGAAGGAGGCGAGTTGTAGGTTGGAGACATGCAGGTGGTCAAGCGGAGAGGAGGTTCCTTCAGTGCAAAGGTCTAGCTTCAGCGCCTAGCTTTGCATCACATTGCATTTCATCGCTGAGGCTTCCCCTCAGCTCCGCTGTACACCGGCCTTTACGACGTTAAGTCAGTTAAAGCCGCGCATACATTGTAGAGTTACACGAGATCGGATCCAAAAGAGTTAGCTGCTAGCCTTACTTCGTATAACATTACAATTTGTTGCTATCGCATTCATTGCTTTGCCTTTGCGGTGAAACTGTGATTTACTGAGCGAGAGAGAGAGAGAGAGAGAGAGAATTTATTTGAAGGCAGAGAGGTCGGCCTGAGCTAGTGCGCTCTAGCCTGCTACTCTGCACAGTGATTTATTCACTGTGCAGAGTAACCCCGCCGCGTGCCCTTTTGTTCACGTAAGTTCCGCCACAGAAATGACGTCGGCCATTTCTTGGTCTGCACCGGCATAAAACATTTTCGTGCTAAACGAGCAGTTTCCACAATGCTAAGAATGCTATTAGCATTAATAAAGTATGTTGACGCCATCTGGTAGAAAGGCCGCGAAATGAAAAAAAAAGCGTGCCCTGAATCGTGGCTCTTGTGCTTCACGAAAACGGTTAAAAAGCCAGAAAGAAAACTAGTCATCGTTGATAAGGTTCCCCAGCATTTTTTACAGATCGAATTACCTTCTGCATTAGGAGGAGGAGGAGAAGAAAAACGGAAAGACAGGGAGGTTAGCCAGTTCTCAGACCGGCTGGCTACCCTGTGCTGGGGAAAGGGGAGGGGGAAGTGAAAGATGGTAGAGAAGAGATGTTACAAAAAAAAAAAAGAAAAAAAAAGGACAATAGTACGATAGACGACACTGCTTAAAGTCTGTCTATGAGATTAGTTTTGCGCAAAAAGCGCAATAACGCTTTCAAAGCTTTCCGTGCCGAGGATGGTTTCGGCCAGTGTCCTAAGATCTTTTCCTCCGACAGTGGACGATTGTCAAGTCTATTTAACGCTTTGGACAGTTCTTCTCTTTGTGCACTGAAGCGAGGACACTCACAGAGAAGATGGGCGATTGTCTCCTCGCAGCTACAGTTGTCACATGTCGGGCTGCTGGCCATTCCAATTCGAAATGAGTAGGCCTTCGTGAAGGCCACCCCGAGCCACAGGCGGCACAGGAGCGTCTCCTCAACTCTAGTTATTCCCGACGGAAGACGGAGCTGTAGATTCGGGTCCAAGTTGTGAAGACGGGCGTTGGTAAATTCCGTCGAGTTCCACTGTGCCAGTGTCAGTTCACGTGCATGGGAACGAAGCCTTGTTGCGGCGTCCGGTCTTGACAGCGGTATAGCTGCACAATGGAGAGCATCATGGGCAGATCGGGCAGCCTCATCAGCACTGTCATTTCCGTAGATACCGCAATGGCCCGGTATCCACTGATAGATTAGGCTGTGGTGGTTCTCAATGGCGCGGTGATGAAGCAGTCTTATGTCAGCGACTAACTGTTCATTTGGTCCATGACGATATGGGGACATAATGCACTGGAGCGCTGCTTTGGAGTCAGAGAAGACTGACCACGCCTGTGGCGTTTCTTCCACTACGAACTCTAGAGCAGCACGGATGGCGGTGAGTTCTGCAGCCGTCGATGATGTCAAGTGCGACGTCTTGAACTTTATGGTGACGGATTTCTCGGGTATGACCACTGCCCCTGCTGAGCTTGTAGAAGAAACTGAACCGTCAGTATAAATGTGAAGGCGTCCACTGTGTTTTTCATGCAGGAACAATAGAGTGGCTTGCTGTAGGGCCAGATATGACGAGTGTTTTTTCTTTTGTATACCGGGAATGGTTATCAGGGCTTCCAGTGGATGTAGACACCACAACGGCAACGGCGGTCTTGCTGCGTGCGTGAAGTTCGTGGGAATCACTGCGCTATGCGAAGCAATAATTCCGCTGAATGCAGAGTGTGGCCTAGCAGCTGGAAGTGAGGCGAGGTGGTGTGATGGAATCCGGGCGGCATGTCTTATGTGCATTCTTAAAGCATCGACGCGAATGTATGTTGTGATGGGGTGATCACGAGCGATGACGACAGTCGCTGCTGAGGACGCGCATCTCGGAAGCCCAAGGCATATCCTCAGTGCTTGAGCTTGAATCGACTGGAGTACGCGTAAGTTTGTTCTTCGGGTCCTGCCCAGTACAGGTAAACTGTAGCGCATGAAGCCGAGGAAAAGTGCAGTATACAGTTGAAGCATCGCTCGTACAGATGCACCCCACGATTTTCCCGCAAGAAACCTTAGGACGTGTGTGATCATGGCGAGCTTCTTTTTCATGTAGGCGATCTGGGGGCTCCAGGACAAGTCGCGATCTATGATTACTCCCAGGAAACGGTGGGTCTTCACGTAGCTGATCGTGCGCCCATTGATTTTGATGACGTATGGGGTCATTACCTTGCGCGTAAACGCAACCACTGAGCATTTTTCAGCCGACAGTTCCAGTCCCCGTCCTTGGAGGTAGTTTGCCGTCAGTGTAGCCGCTCGCTGAAGCCTGGCTCGTACGTGTAGACGCGTGACCCCTGACGCCCAGATGCAGATGTCGTCTGCGTATATTGACAGATGCACAGACCGCGGAAGAACGTCAACAAGACCGATGAGCGCAAGGTTAAAGAGTATGGGGCTCAGGACTCCACCTTGAGGTACGCCGCGACAAGTACAATGTTGCGTTGTTGTACCATCTTCTGTCTGAACAAAGAAGGTTCTGTCCTTCAAATAGCTGTAGATCCAGTGATAGACGCGGCCCCCCAATCCAATGTTACCCAAGGCGTTCAGGATGGCTTCATGCAATACATTGTCATATGCGCCTTTCACGTCCAAGAACATTGCTGCAGATAATCTCTTTATGCTTTTTTGTTGCTGCACAGACGTGACAAGGTCAATAACATTATCTATAGAAGACCGTCCACGCCGAAAGCCGGTCATAGCATCAGGGTATATCTCGTTATGCTCCAGGTACCACTCCATGCGAGTCAGTATCATCCTCTCCATCACCTTTCCAAAACAGCTGGCAAGCGCGATGGGTCGATAGGAGGCCAAGTCCAGAGGAGATTTACCTGGTTTGAGCAGGGGGACAAGTCGGCTGGACTTCCACGAAGGAGGAACCAATCCGTCACGCCACGAGTCGTTGTATACCGCTAGGAGGGCACGCCGAGCTGCTTGTCCGAGGTTACAAAGGGCCATGTAGGTGACGCCATCAGGTCCTGGTGATGACGAACGCTTGCATGCTGCCAAAGCTGCATGAAGCTCCTCTGCAGAGAACAGGTTGTCCATCCGGGAATCTCTGGACATCGGCGCGTTTCCTAGGTTACTCAGGGTGATCCCGGACTCCTTATTGGCAACTCTGGCGCAGAAGTCTTCTGCCACATCAATTTCGCGTCGACTTTGGTGGAGAGCGAGGCATTTGAAAGGGCGGTGCTGTTGTGGCAATGTTCGTAAGCCGCGGACGATTCTCCATATTTGCGATAGGGGTTTGTGGGGATCAAGCGACTCGCACAATGATTTCCATCGTAGCGACTGGAGTGCGTTGATTCGACGCTGAATCTTCTTTTGCAGACGCCTCGCCTCCCTCAAGTCATAGACGGATTTTGTGCGTCTATATCGTCGTTCAGCACGACGACGGATTGCTCGGAGCCGCTCCAATTCCACTTCGTATTCGCAAAACTGCGATGAAGGTGTGAAATTATAGGAAGCGTCTTGAGTAGCCGCTTTGATTATGTCTTCTAAGCTTTCAAGAGAAACTTCTTGATTTTCCTCGCACCGCTTCTCTATGGATGATCTGTACTTGGACCAATCGATGCGTGAAGGGGCGGTGATCTGCGATGTGCTTAGGCCCTTGATCTTAATATAGGTGGGGATGTGGTCACTTCCATGGGTTTCATTGTCCGCGAACCACTGTACCTTGGCACTTAGGCTACGTGACACAAAAGTTAGGTCGAGACAGCTGCTATATGTCAGACCCCGTAAAAACGTAGGACTGCCGTCGTTTAAACAGTATAGTTCATGGTCAGATGCGAACGAGGATACATGTCGTCCCCGACGATCTGTCTTCAGGCTTCCCCACAATGGGTGATGAGCGTTGAAATCGCCGGTAATAATCCATGGTCCAGGTGTTGCCGATATAATAGCGCTTAATCTTGCACTGTCAAAGCGGTCTGAAGGTGAAATATATACGCCTACTAGTGTGAACGTCAGGTTATTGCGTTTAACAGTCAGGCACACGTATTGGTTGCTGTCATCGGGTGGTACTGGATGCTCGATATATGCATTAGCATATGTATTTAGCTGGATAGCCTGAATGAAAACTGGTCTTACAATGCCAATAACCTTATTCGCATTAAAGAGGCAGGGCTCGTGACGTAAACTTATAGCAGTGCCTCAGCTCCGGTAAGCGAACGGAGAAGGAAGGAAGGAGTAGGAGAGAGAGGAAAGGCAGGAACGTTAATCAGATTCGAATAACCAGATGCTACCCTACACTGGGGAAACGGATGGGGTAATTTGAAAGTTAGAAGAGTTAGTTAGTTAGTTAGAAGAGTTAGAAGAAATAGAGAGCGAGAGAGAGAGAGCACACACACATCGTCATAGTCCATCCGTCTTGTGCAGTACACATCGGTGGCAGCACCGTCGCCGCGCTAGTGTGGATAGGCGGCTGTCGGCGCGTATACAAAAGTGCACAACGGCACTTCGTTATGAGCGATGTGACCCGATTTCCGGCAAACAAAATGCGTTGGCTGCAGCTTTGTGGTAATATGTCCGCTCTTCATTCCCTAATTAATGCACGAAGCGCGCCGAACGTTACAATTACTTGTGAGAGAAGCGCATTCTGCCAACGAACGGGTTGCTCGCCTTCGGCGACAGTCGGCGTTTTCGCAATGGGTGACGTTTTCTTGTTGTTTTATTTGTACATGTTTAGCTTGTGTTCCACCTACTACGCACTGCTGTATCGCGCGACTGAATTAACTACTTACTTCTTCTTCATTTGGATGCCCTTCAACAAAAAGAAATCCCGTATTCCTGCACGATGAGTTGAAATAGCACTTTGTGCACTGCGTGCTCAAATATTCATTCGCGTTTCTTATTCAGTTCTCCATGAAATGTAAGACATTTTATAGGTTTACTGAGGAAAGCTACGTGGCTGACAGCGCTTTAGCGCTACGGAGACGTTTAACACGCACACGCTTGTTTTTATTCCAGCAACAATACACAAAGGTAACTGTACAGCACGGAAATTTCTTCGATTGATTACTTGCACCACAGTAATGAAACAAAGGTCCGGTTATTTCACGGGACCAAAGTACGCTTTTTCACACGAATAATGTCCGCTGCCTTCTGTCAATCTAAGCAACGCAACACAAACGCTCAAGGTAATGTAAAGAAAAAAAGATGTGGCTTCGCGTGAAATTACTACGACATAAATGTAAACTACGCCGTTTGGATTAATTTTGATCATCAGCGCTCTTTCACGCGCACCTTAATCTAAGTACACGGGTGTTTTTGTATAAATTTCGCCACAAGTTAAAATTGCGCAAGGCAACTCAGATTTCCGTGTCATTTCATTTTGTGTTCTTTTTAGGGGACAATTTAAGTACCGAAGTGTCAGACGTGACTTAACAGAAATATTTCTCTCTAGTGAGACCAGGACCGTACACAACTAAAGCTCGTCGCGTAACGTATAAACAACACCTAACCACAATGCTCAAGTATATGCGAGCCTTTTTTTACCACGGCGCCGCTAAAAGGCTATATTCACATGAGATTTAATACTTCTCATCTTTAGGGCAACGCCAAGTGCACTTTGCAATGCTCTTGAACCACAGAGCGGCACCTACACTGATATGACTCTCGTGAACGGAGGGTACGACGACCACAAACAGCACTCTCGACAAGTGCACTCTCTGATCTTATTATAGTACATATACAGCCGATCAAGGCCAAATGCTTCTTTATATCGTTTTAGGCATACGTACGAGCGGTTAAAGTTGCACTAACGCAACGGAACAAACCGCCTTTTGAGGATCTGCATGACGTACGCGCACATGCAAACACAACGGGGCTAGCAGACGACGCACGGAGCAATCCACACTAGGCGCGGTTCAGCCAGAAGCCGCTAGGCGGCGACTCCGCTCGATCTCGCGGCCAATAGCCGCCAGTGCAAGCCTGTTGTCTTCAAAAATGTTGCTTGCGGACACGACGAGTCAGAAGGAGAAGACACATTTGCAGTGAAAAGCTCACCGCCTGACATGCATGAGACGCGTCGTTTCACTTCCCCTTATTTCCTTCAATTATGAACTGATTTAATTTCTATCAATGAAATGCTCCATATGCGGTGCCCTCTACTCGCGGTGCCCAACCGTAATATTCCAGTGGGGCCTTGTGAGGGGGAGCTTTAACCCCTTTCATAGTTCCGCTTCAGTTGAATTCATCACTTGCGAACTGTTCTTTTTGTGTCTTTCCTTCTTGTATTTTTCGTTTCTCCTTTTCGGATAAGTATTTCATACGCTACCTGCTCACTCTCGATACCTGACCCACCACCTCTGTGGATAAATGGGCGGTACATCATCATCACCCTAACTAGGTGCTTGCAAATGCGAAAATCACAGTCGCCACGATCGGCATTGCGGAGTTCGAGTGAATATAAATCGCACCGGCGATAAATGCATTGCAAAACTGGTGCGTGTGAAACAGATTTCGCTCACTCAATTTATTTTCGTTACCTTCATTTGCAGACAGCGGCCGCAACGACAGGACAAATGGAGAGGCAAAAGAAGTGTGGTCTGGTGCTCGTGCGACTCGCGTGCCGTAGTTCGAGGCGCGCATTCGCGTGGGGTTCCAGCAGAAGACAGTCGCTCAGCGAGGTCGTCCGCAGGGCCTAATTGGTAAGCGCCTCCCCGGTTTGCCGTCACGTACGCTTGCAGTTTGCGAGGTCGTAGCTTACTTGAGTCAAATGTGGGCATTGACTACAGGCACTCGCAGCTGCCTGCTCGTAGGCGTTCGTTTGTTTTTTTTTTTCTTCGTTTGCGTTAACCGTTGTTGGAAACTTCGAATGCAACGCTACGTGCCGCTTGTCTTGGGCAATTGAGACGGCAGTGAATGGTAAAGATTGCTCGAGGTGAATGAGTAGTCGGTGTTTCGACAAGAGTATACGTGACGTCTTGGAAGACGTGTTGTCTCTTCGATACGTTGGCTCTTTGCAGCGTTATCAACCAGTGGTTGCCGCCTCCCGAAATACGATTAATTGGTATTTCCAAACCCCCCTCCACCCTGAAGCAGTAGAAAGCCAACCTTAAAGCTATAGTTCACTAAAGGATGTCCCGAGCCCCCTGAAGAATCTTTGTAGCTGGCACCCTCAACCTGCGGTGCCATTATAAGTATAAACTTTTGCCCACGACTGCACATGCTGGTGTGGGGCCACAGCACGGGCCCAGGCTTATACCAAAAGCCTGGTCCCTGTTCGGTCCGTGGGCCGGTTGAAGCGATTTTTGGCAGGCCTGGCCTTATAAAAATTGTTCTATTTTCTTTCTTTTAAAATATTCAGTCACTTTGGATAGGTGACGAGTACTTTCGCCCTGGGTTTAACCGTGCAGTCGCTTTTGCGATTATGCCATTTGATAGCTTTCGATGCCATTATTTTATTGCAGTTGCCTAAGTTTGTCGCTTTTAACGACGGAGATGGTTCCCACCTTAGCCGCATTCGCAATGCTCGTCTTGAGCCTGAAACTTAAGCCACAGAAGCTATGTCTCATGGGGCTCATCGGGGCTGGTTTGGACCTACAGCTGCTTTTGTACCTAATGTAATGTTTAAAGAAAACAATAAATGTCTACTACAGCAACACGCGTTCATTTTCTTGATTTACACGTAAATAGCGCACTGTTAGAGATTCAATAATATAATTACCCATGTGAACTTTTTACAGTTAATCATAAACGCCGACACACGAAAGGTGCTTCGTGTTGCGTGACCCCTATGGATAGCCGGCGTGAATGCCAAACCACCAGGAAGCTCCTGGCCAGTCTGCTGCACTGTTGTTTCTATAGGCGACGTGGCAGGGACCTGCATCACGTGCTCGCGGTGATATTTCGTTGCCCCTGGTACCTTAGTGTGCACAGAAACATGAACAAAATAAATCAAATGACGAATTCACAAGCTATGTCAATAAATTCCAAGTCATAAACGAGAAGGTATACCACTTGCATGTAGCACACAGCCTAGAAAGGAACGCTACGGGTCCTCAGAAATATATAATAGCTTTAGCATATAGTTAAAAGAACTCGTCTTGGTCCGAGGGTCGAACCTCCCGCCACCTTTTTGGGACAGCAGTACATCTCCGCGCCTACTGAACTAACCGGGAGACTGGCTATCGCAACTTTGCCGTAAAGCATGCACACGTACACTTCTCGCGGACGCTGTGTTTGAGTATACATAATAAAGATAATATAAGCGCGCCTTCCCCAACTCTGCTTTCCCGCACTGTGTACGCCTCTATCACTACAGAGTTTTTCTCCGCTCTTCAAATCGTGTTTGTGGCTTTTATAGCTAGCACATAGGCAAATGCTTGCAAAGACGTGCCCACCTTCGACGTATCAGAGGGCGTCGGTGCGCATCATTTTCGTCAATTTGGTCGTCGTCGTAAAAATTGCGGACATTGTGCTGATAAGCACATTTTAAGGACCCTAAAGATACTTTGAGTTTTAGAAAACTAGGTTTATCCGGCAGCACTCAATGTAAGAGGAGGCTTAGTAAGCCAGAAATGAACTCGTAGACTAGCGGTGACGCAGCCCTGCAGACTTTTTTCTTCATCTCGCCGCGGTCTGACCATCTGTTATGGACAGCAACCCTGCATTCCACAGGAAGCAAACGCTTTGAAATCCGTGACATCACGTACTGGCCACGAGGTGCCGGCGCGATATTTGAATACCTTAATTTCCTCCAATATCAACCCCGTCTCGCCGAATGAATGAAAACAAAAAGCTTCAGAGGACAACTTCTTTTGTCGGCGTTTCCTCTGTCATTTGCAAATGGTGTCGTCAGACACCCCATTTTGACGTCTTCGACTTATAACCCCATAAGAGCCTGCTGTATATTAGAGAGTTTTAGTGCCGGGGACCCCCAAGGGGCTTGCGTACGCACGCTCTTGCGTTCCTTTGTACTCCCAGCCGCACGCAGGGAGAATACAAAGGAACGCAAGAGCTTACGTATACGCAAGCAGCTTTGGGGCCCCGGCACAAAACTCTCTAGGGATGGATGGATGGATGCTATGAGCGTCCCCTTTATAACGGGGCGGTGACATGTCTGCCACCAGGCTCGAAGAGAGAAAAAAAAAAAGCTTCCTTGTTTCATGTTGCCCTAATACCTTATCTACATTGATTAAATCTGTTATTATACCAAAAAATATAAATTCACGGTCTATCTCTCTGCCTCTTAAGGCAGAATGACCTTATTTTTCCCCCATTATTTATTTTTGTTCTTTATCTCTACTTTTCTGCCACCAATACTCTAACCGTCTCTTACTTATTTCTATCGCGGACGTGTTCAGCTTTCCATTGTTGTCCCTAAAACCCAAGGCTTCATGTAGACTCGTGCCCACACGTATACCTGGGTGAATATCGCCACATTCAATCAGTACATGTTCCATCGTTTCCTTAGTTCCCCCGCAGCATGTACATTGTTCTTCGTTACTGAATCTCGCTTTATAACTACGCGTTCTAAGGCAGCCCGACCTTGCTTCAAACAGTAAAGCACTTCCCCTTGAATTATCATAAAACCTTTCCCTCCTTATTTCGTTTTTTCCCTTTCGGTAGTTACTCAAAGCCGGCTTCTTTTCCATCGCTGCCATCCAATAAGTCCTCTCCGCCTCTCTGATCTTCCGCTTAATGCTCCTTGTTGCCATATCGCCCGCACTGTTAGCCGTATATTTACTGGTGAGCCTCCTAGTTCTTTTTCTCCACTGCGTGTCAACGCTTTTTCTATACAAATACCTGAAAACCTTCTCTGCCCATCTACTCTTCTTCATTTTCCTCAGCCTCTCTTCGAATCTCATTTTGCTCTGAACTTCCCGCACTTCAAAGCCTGTCCATCCCATATCACCCTTTACAGCCTCATTTGTCGTCTTCCCGTGAGCGCCCAACGCGAGGCGGCCCACCGTCCTTTGATTTACATCCATTCCTGATTGTACCTCTGACTTCATGCACACCACTGAGTTCCCAAATGTAAGCCCCGGGACCATCACACCCTTCCACAGCCCTCGAAGCACCTCGTACCTATTGTACCCCCATAAAGCTCAGTGCTTCATGATTGCAGCATTCCTCTTTCCCTTTGCCACCGATGCTTTCTCTTGTACCTCCATATATCTATCCCCCTCTATTAAAACGTGCCGCCTGCCATCTTGCGCAGGCATTCCCGATTCCTACTGTCGTAGGAGCATCGAGGCAAAATGGCCACCTGGACCGGGGACGACTGGCACGGCGAGGCGGATCGTGACATTGTTGAAGAGCCGGCCCGGGTGGCCGTCCGAAATTCCAGCCTCGAGTGCGACATCGACGCCTCGGTCACGGTGGCGCGCTCTAGCTACATGGCCGCCGCGGTACGCTGACCATGCGTCTTCGCTGCATTGTTTGGGTATCGTCGTTAATTGCTGAGCTGGGAATATATACATATATATATATATATATATATATATATATATATATATATATATATATATATATATATATATATATATATATATATATATATATATATATATATATAATATCACGCGATAATATGCATCGTACGATGTCCTCGTCTTACATGCAGTTTCCGGAAATCCGCAGGTATCAGAAAACTAGGTTTACCATCGCCCGGGGTTGGGTGGGTTTGGGGGTACGCACAAAAAGACACCGGAAATACGCCTTTTTATTTTAGAGTGTGCTGAAACTGAAACGCGATGCAAAGATCATTGTGAAGGAAAAAAAACAGCGCTACAAATGGACGAAGACTAAGGAAGAAAACACGTGAATCACCAACTAGCCCAAGTTTCTCTTCTAGTGCGATGCAAAGAGTGCATACGTATAACCGGCGGAAAACAATCGCTAGTGTACTGCACCAGCCGATAATGTCACACGTTTATAATGTACTGCTATAATGCGATAATGCTATAAACTATGTCCCATGTATTCATTTCAGAAACGTTCTGGTCCACTTGTGGATATGCCATCTGAAAAGTCTGGACTATCTCTAGAGTAAGCTGCCATTTCAGTCATTTTTATACGTTCGAGCTAAAGGGCTCGACACTATATAGGCCCAAGCTCGAGCACGATCGGATGCAACAATGCCGTATAAGGTCAAAATTAAAGGTAGTACATTTACTTGGAAATGTGAGCTGGTGCACGACATAAGGTCTGTTACGTGATGTGCGAGCAATAAACGCTCGTGTAAAATATGGGAGGTGAACTGCTGCTTTTATTAATATACACTATAAGGAAGGCCCTCGTGAAGAACTGAAGTCCCTGCATACACTGCAGACTATACTGTGAGGCTGTGCAGCGACTTGTTTTACTATTTAGACGCTAAATAAAGTGCCAGATAACTACATTGGGTCTGTTCTAATATCGCACAGGATGTAGAGAAATTCACCGTGGCTACGTCAAAAAAAAGTGTGCGTTTTGCAAGTTTCTTTCTCTACGTTCCAGGTCATGAGAGTAAGACTTTCATCACACTTTATAAAAGGCCATGACTGTATTTAATTTTCCTTACTATTTACAGATAACAGCTAATGTGCTCATACCACCACGAATAAGTGCTTGACAGTGAACAGATGTTTGTGTTCTGACACGCTCCCTGCCAGCGAGGACAGTCTCTTGGAAGGCGACCTAGACAAGGACTTCCCACGAGGTGATGGCGCCCTCATTCCAGGGTTCTCGGATGTTTCCCTCCCCCCGAAGCACACCATCACTGCCGATCCATTAGGTATGTCGGCATATGCTACACGGCACTTTAGCTCTTTCATACCGTCTTGTGTTTAATATAAGTACTACGCTGCACTGTCAAGCCACGCTGCATGATGGCACGTTTCCATACACTAAGAGCACAGTAACTGAACTTTCGGTCACCGTCACATGCCTCCGGGAGGGTCACGTGATCTGAGCAGAACGTCACGTATGACGTATGAGCAGAACGCCACGTATGCTGGTAAGACAGTCAGAACCGCCAAGCGGCACGGCGTAGGTTGCTCGCCTCTCAGTGACACGGACCAACCACTGACACTGGCAAAATAGCGGTACTTAAGCGACGCTTTTCCTTGTAATTCAAATTTTGGCTGTAGTATGACGTCATACGTGAAGTGACTGCTCAGGTCACGTGACTCTCCCGCATGTGACGGCGACCGGAAGTTCTGCTACTGCGCTCTTTAGGATATGAAAACATGCTGCATGATGCAATCGCGGGTCGCTCAACGCTGGACGCGACGTATTCTGTGCCGGTACAACACTGCGCGTTCATCGAATTCTGACGCTGCATTAACCAGAGATTATTGGAACATAAGAGATCGCGAACCGGAGGCTCACCTTCTAATCTATCTTTACATTGTCGAGAGTGTGAGTGTACGCCAAAAAAAAAAAAATACACCATCTCCCGCTAAAGGGGACCATGCGAAGCAGTACGGGGGGTGCACACCGCGTTTGCATCGGTTTGACTAGGTGTTTTCGTTAATGTTTCCGTTAATGTTGCGTATTTAGTGTTATCGTTTGTGTTGTGCTTAAGTTCATATGTTGTTGTTAAGCTCGGGGTCCGCTTGCCGACGTTTACGTTGCGCTTCGGCGCGTCGAGCCTTCCGCTGCTCCGCGATCGCGGCAGGCGTTAAGGTATTACTGCAACTGGCGCCGACATTGACGTTGGAACTAGTGACACCGGCGCAGCCGGCGCAGGTTAACGCGTCCTTGCAAGTGGAGCACAGCATGAATTGTTCCACTGCTCCGCGATCTCGGCAGGCGTTAAGGTATTACTGCAACTGGCGCCGACGTTGACGTTCAAACTCATGACACCGGCGCAGCCGGCGCAATGACTGAGCGTGTGTACGACCTAACGCGAGCCTTTTATCTAAACGAGGAGGGGGAATGCGTGGAGAGGAGGTGTGTGGAGAGGGTTTGCGCATGCGCAGTAAGGGTGGTCACGCCGCACACCACCGGATTGAACTCCGCCATAAGCTGCTTCACATCTAAAATTTGATGAATGCGCAGTGTTGTACTGGCATAAAAATGAAAGAAACGCGCCTGATGATTGAGGCATGGCATATCGAGAATAGTGGTAGCGCATGCGTGGGTCAACCGTCGATTAACTTGCATAAAGATGAAATCAAATGCCTTAACAGTTATCTTCCACGTAGACCCCCACGCGTGCCGAATTGATAGGTTCGCCTATTGCTTGGGCATGCGCAGATACGTTTTCGTGCCTTCTTTCTTTTCCGCCATTGTGCGTCTCTTCAGTTGTTCGGCGTTTGTGGTGTCCTGACTTTCTTGTGTCCGTGTTTGCACGCCCTGTCTCTTTTGAACAGTTTTAGACGCGAAGCATCTTATGAACGAGCTTGATCCGATGGCGTCCGTGCTCCACTGCACATGCGCCTACTCCCTCTCCCACTCTCCTCCTTTACGCAGGTGTTCGGTCGCCTTCTCTCCTCTCCTCCCCCGCGCTACAGCCGCGCCGCAGCCAAATACAGCCCGTGACCCACTCTCCTCTCCCTCCTCCATTTCACGTGTATATAAGCGCTTGCGCACGGTCGGCTTCCGTCATTCTCGCTTCGCTCCCGTTCAGATGAGTTCAGTGATTCCACTCCTGCGCCAACTGCGCCAAAGTGCGCCAAATTGTATTTACTGCGGCATCCTGATAATATCGACGAAATTTGCGCCAAACTGCGCCAAAGTCTCGGGTTTGGGGGCGTCTATCACCGGCAATCGCACCGCCGGCGCGTCAGAACATGTGCAGCTCGATCTTGGGGCTGCCAATAAAGTCGCAATCATGGACCAAGAATTACTCCGCTGAATAAATAGCGCTCGCGCGTGCGTTCCGAGTAAGCCACGATGCCGACGCAGCTTCTGTTCTGCAAGTCGGCTCGACAGCAAAACGCGCTCTCCGCAGAGGCTCGTGACGTCTAGACCTATGGATAGCGAGAAAGTGCGACGGCGATTCATCGGCGGACGTCGTCTGTTCCAGAAACGCTGCTGATAGCTCGTTTCAAGGGTCGCACGGCACGTAAGGAAAGCAATGTTCAGTAATAACTACATGAGTGCCGCTAAAATGTCTGTCACTTCTGTTTCCGGACAACGCGGAATGAAATCTGGGATTGCTCGCAGTAGATATATGGGACAATCTCGAATTTTCCTTGCTTCGCGTTTATGGGAGAGCACGCGAACGGTGGAAACGCGTTGACACTTTTCCTTAGATATACTTTATTCATGGATCTTCATCCAGAACAGCTTTTTCGTAATTCCTTCCGCCAGCACGTCCGAGTTTGTAATCACTGCGGTGAATACCCCTAGAAGGCCTTGCCCTTTCGAGCTCACGTGCTAGGGTTCCAATTCGAATTTTAGCTTGCCTTTTTAAAAATGTCATCTCATTAGTAAAATCATATCTCCTGGTCGGAGCAGCCGCAAATGCGCAGCTGTCAGTAGCGGGCCCGTCGCTGACGGCCCACAGTGAAGCGGCTACGCCATGTTACACGTCCGCCCCTCGCTTTCGGGGGTCAATAGCTAACGGTTAAAAAAACTAAGTTTCGCTTAAGAGCGAAGCAATGAATGCGATACCAAAAAATTGTATTGTGAAACGTAGTATGACTAGCAGCTAACTCTTTTGGATCCGATCTCGCGTAACTCAACAAAACGCTGGTTTAAGAAAATATGGCCCCTCCAGGAACTGAAGCGTTTTCTTGCTCTGAGTTCTCTAAGCGCGAAGTAAGCGTTGAGAGCACAGCAAGTTTACGAGCCGTCTCCTGATGCCTCGAGATAGCGCGCGCGCAAGCCACTGCGCCCTTCGAACGATGCGGTCCCCACCCCCCACCCCCTTCCGCTCCCCTGGTGTCCCTTCATGCTCCTTACGAAAGACGGGCGGGGCGTTTCTTCTCTGTTTGATGAGCAATCGACGGCAGGCCCGCACGCGGGAAGATGTTATCTCATGCGCTGTCCGTGCGGCGGAGACAGACGGCCGGCTAGTTTAATTTCCGCTTCAGCCGCGTTCGTCGCCAGCGCTCGCGAGCTTTTACCCGCGGCTAGAATGCGCGTGGTGATGTCAATAATTTGGACTTTATGCGGAAAATTACGGCAACGGCGACGGCAAAAATCCGCCGAGAGTGTCCATATAATTGCTGTCGCAAGGGTCAATGTACGGGGCAGATTTTGCGCCCCCCCCCCTCTCTTAGGTGATGAGGGAGGGGGGCGCCCCCCTGCCCCCCCCCCCCGTGCGCACGCCTATACTCCTGAGATGATTTTCTCCATGAGATTTGCAATGAATCGAAATATTTCTAGCCTTCATAAGAGCCCCATAATAATACTCAGGTGCTTGAATGTTAATGCAATATGCTTCTGTATTGCACTCCAGGATATAAACTTCGCTGCTCCAAAGTGCTCCCAGATGCAAAATTATCTGCTCCAAAGTGCTCCAAGATGAAAATTTTGCTGCTCCAAAGTGCTCCAAAACGGAAATTTTGCTGCTCCAAAAATTGCTCCAAATCAGAAGTCCTCGGTAGCATCACTGTGAGTTGTAACGTCAACGTCGGCGCCAGTTGCAGCAGCACTCCAACCTCTGCCGAGATCGAGGTCGTCGCGGAGCAGCCGCAGCGCAGGGCTCGCTACGTAATGATAACACAAACACTAAATACAAACCGCACACATGAACGGAAACGCCGAGTGAACGTAAACGGAAACTTGGTGTGCAACCCCAGTGCTGCTTCGGATCCCCTCATGGTTCCTTTTAGTGGGAGATGGTGTAATATGTTGTTAACGCTCTCGCATTTAATTTACCAATGTCTGTTCTAGCCGTTCCTGAGTAGATATAAGCTGTAAATCACCTGTGGCGCATACGCGTACACCGCGGCCCGTGGTAAACGGGTACGTACCACCCGTGTCTGGATCAAAGTGTTTGACGACGTACGCGACAGGATTTGCACGTTATTCATGTCATGACCAGACAGCCATATTCGTCAAATCCTCTTATTCTCCCATGCCAATTTTGGTCTAAACCAAGTTAACGAGGCGATCACGAGAGTACCCAGACGTAGGCGGCTAGATAGATAGATAGATAGATAGATAGATAGATAGATAGATAGATAGATAGATAGATAGATAGATAGATAGATAGATAGATAGATAGATAGATAGATAGATAGATAGATAGATAGATAGATAGATAGATAGATAGATAGATAGATAGATAGATAGATAGATAGATAGATAGATAGAAACGCTCAAAGTTCTAGGGTTGGCTAAGAAATGCTTCGCATTTAAAACAGCAAACAGCGATAATGATCATTCTTATAGTATTTCTTGTTGAGAAATCGTGATTATGCAGTAATGCCTCTAATTAGGCCGTGTAATGTAACAATTCCAGAGCCTTGCAAAAATCCCTAGACTGAATAAAACGACGCCAAATCCCTGAGAGAGGTCGAAAATCTCTAGATCTAGAGATAAATCTCTAGGGTTGGCATCACTGCACGCAATCGAAGCGCGTCCGATAGGGCGACTCCGTAAAGGCCTGACAACACGTACGCGTTACAGCGCGTCAGCGCATGGCTTGTAGACTCGGCGTCACGCCCTCTCCCCATGGAGAGAGACGGCGCAACTTCGTGTAGCCAAGCACCCTCTCTCTCCACAGGGAAAGAGCGCGGCGCCGCGTCTAAGCCGCGTGCTGATGTGCTGCAACGCGTACGTGTGGTCAGTCCTTAACTCCTCACCCCCAATAGGGCATAGAGCAATGCTCGTAGGTGTACGCTTATTCGGAACGACGTTGTCTAAAATTTGTGCAATGAACAAGATCATACATACACATATGCGATGGCAAGTATGTTATACTGTATGTTACAGCACATACGTGTGTTAAGCTCATATAACGCGACAAACAAAGCGATTACTTATATATAAAAAAACAACAACAACAACATGCGATTTGGTTGCGTTCGCGCGTTTTCTCACCGTTTATCATTTGCCCATTTCCACTTGCCATCAGTAGCGTAGGCAGAAAATTTTTCGGGGGGAGCCGGGGGGTTCAATCATATTTTGTGTATGTTCGCGTGTATATATACAGAAGGGGGTTTGACCCCCTCCTCCCCCTCGCTACGCCAGTGCTTGCCATGCTGTACTATGTCGTGGTATACTATACGCGTGATTTGAGAGTTACATGCCTTCGATCGGCGTCGCAGACTTGAGTTTGTCGGAGAGCGACGACTCGTTTGGACAGCAGTCGCCCGTGTCCAGACCCCTGGCCACGATCCCGGAGGAGCCCGAGCTGGAGGAGCTCGAGATGGAGCACCCACCCGAGCGCAACCCCGAGGAACTGAGCACGCACATGGAAGAGGAGCCAGCTCCTCTCATGCTCGACGCGCTGCCCATTCAGGACCACGAGCTCTCCACAGAGGCCGGAAACGGTACGTGACATGGCTAGTTATAACGCGGTAGAATGTCACCGCCGAGGTGTCAGTGAACTAGGCGCTTCCACCGTCTCAATTGCTTGCAACGGCCTACGCATCCGACTTTTCTCGGAGAAGTCTGTAAATCCGCATTATTTTGGGCCCTATGTGCAATGTTGCAATGATCACGCGACTGTGAATTTCATCAGGGGTCTGTAGCTATTGAGTGCTGCGACGCGCAGGAAGCGCGGTCGTGCCTTACCAAAGTGCGGCTGTATAAAGTTAGTTCTGTTATGTGGCAGTGGGACGCGTCACCTCACATAGTGGAGTCAAGCCATTACACTAACAAGCCCACGCAGGCGCTCAGATCCGAACGCTCCCTAACCCCCGTGCGATTTCTCAAAAATTGTTCCACGGCAAAGGTGACATAAAGAACACTGCTGACATACTGTACAGTCCGTCGCCAGGTGCATCGAGCTACGGCGCTGGCGAAGAGTTTTGCAAATCTCGTGGACTGCCAAACGAACAAATACCTTGGTCATAAGGGAGATCGATCCTGATCGGTGAATTTTCTTTCGAAGTAAAGGTCCTGAAACTAAAACGTTTTTATCTGGTTATGCCATGCGAGCTGCCAGTTTAATAGAGCGAAAATAAATGCTAGCCAAAGTGGGAGGTAAGTTAAAAGCAGGCTGCTCGTAGGCAAGATAGACGGTATCCTGGAGGTCACAGGGAAACATCTAGGTGGTCTTAAAAAGTTTGTATCAAATATATATGTCTCGCTGTTAGGGCAATCATGGTGTATGTCACCAAGAGTCGCCAATGAATCGACTGTACTTACAAACAATGCTTGTTGCACATTGAAGTGAGAAGGTGAATATGGCAAAATATTAACTTCATCCGACAGTGCGTAGGAGAATAGCTGTTTTGGAATCTTCTGCCGACCCTGCACAATGTTCTGCACATCAGTGCGCGATGTAAAGCTAATTATATTAAACAGCCGAACAAGCATAAAAGATACACTCCGACTTCCACATAGTACATACTGTTGCTTTCCAGAAACTGGAGTGGCCCGTCTACTTGATGTCGCTTTCGTGTCAATCCTCCTGCACCAATCTATCTGCATAGTTACTGAACCGCTGTCGCTGTCGTCACAGCTGCCCTCCAAATTTTCTGCAGATTTGCTCCCGGATTCGCCGGAGCCAAACCTCCAGATTTCCGAGCAGTCTCTGGCTGAATCCGCGGTTCGCCCCGAGATCAGCGACATCTCGCTGAAGGAAGACAAGGCAACCAGCACGGCTGAAGTTCTCACAATGGAAGACCTGCCCGTGCGGCCAAAGTCTCCTTATCAGGCGTGTAACAGACCGCACGTTTCGGCGCACACGCAGCCGTCTCCGGTTTTGAGTAAGCCAATTTCGCAATCTGAACTCGAAAGATGAAATAATGAAATGGAGCCGATATCGTGTATGTAGCCGTAATGAAACTTGAGACGCCACTTCTATGTGGGAGGCTTTTGCAACTATGGGACGGGAGCAGTATACCACAGCCTTTAACAGACTGGCTTGATAATGCCATCTAAGGTTTGTCAGCATGAGCACGTTGCTTCCTAGCCCACTTAACACAAACTGCAACTGTAGACGTTATATACACAATTAACAGATAAGTGACGCTGCTTTAAGACTCCCTTAAAACAGTATAGTCATCCATACATTTTTTTTCAACCAAATAAAAATATTTTGTTCTAACTGAAACAAATGAACATCGCTGCAACGGCGAATGCGAGTTCAGTGTCGATACGATTCCAAGTTTTTTTTTTTTTTTTCTGGTTGAGTTTCGCGCATGGTCTTTGTTGCGTAAAGGTGTTTCAGAAACGTACAGGCGACGTGAATATTTTAATATCCTCGAAAAATTTTCGAGCTTATCACTGCGCTGCTCTATAGTTCACATCTCGCAGAAAGCTCGCACTTGATTTTGCCAAATCCGAGCACAAAACCGGATAAACGGCCATTTCAAGAAAGACGGAGAATATTTATTGGATAACAGCGAGGACAAAAAAAAGAAAAAAAGAAAAACGGCTTTGAGTATTATCGGAAGGGTACAGGAGAAATCGGGAGGGAAGCATTTCATAATTCAAACGGAACCGCTTTGCTGTTTGAAACGAGGTCGGGTTGTGATGGAACGCGTAGTTATGAAGCGACATTCAGTAAAGGAGACAGGTGTAGCACTTGCTGCCGGAAAGCTAGAGGAACGATGCAGCATATGTCTTAATTGAATGTGAAAATGTCCACCTGGGTGTATGTTGGGGAACTAACATGCATGAACCCTGAGTTCTAGGGACAGCACAGAAAAAGTGGACATGTCCTCGATAGATAAGTAAAAGCTGGTCGGAGCAGAAGTGTGGGGAGAACGGATAAAAACAAAATAGCATAAAAACCAAAGTTAGTCTGCAGTAAAACGCATAAAGTTAAGCTATGAATTTACAGGGGTTTAAGTAAAAAATGTTTAGTTCACGTAGGTAAGGCATTAGGCCGAATTAAATGTACCAGCGAATTGAAAAAAAAAAGTCACAGTTTCGCCGCTAGGGCGAAGCAATGAATGCGATAGCAAGAAATTAATGCTATACGAAGTGACGCTCGCCAATGGATACTCTCAGTTTGAACAGCGTTCCTGTTGCAAAGGCGGCCGAAGCAGCGAAGGAAACTAGCGTGCTTCAACTGTCGAGCTGTGACACTTGATAGTTCGCGCTCATCTTCTGTTTGTTCGTTTAGCGGCGTCCCTTCAGCTCGAGTGACTTTCGTACGCTCGGTAACATGAGCGCGGACATCACGGTGAAAGCGTGAAACATTCCTCTTCCCCTCACCGCGAGAAAACCGCGCGAGCAGACAACGGAAGGGCAATGTTCTCGCTGCGCAAATATAAGAAGCGAGCGAGCTCGACGACGACTTTTAAATGCGCCCGTCGCGCTGCTAGCGCCATCTCGCTGGTAATGAAGAAAGCTTATTATCGCCTGCCGTCTGTGAGTCCGTCCAGCGGTAAAGGGTATGTATATAACGCTCGCCGTTAGCTACGTGGAGGATCTGCGTTTCGTGGCGTAGTGGATAGCGCCACTCGCTGCGGAACAAGAGGTCCCTGGTTCGATTCCGCGCTTCGGAAGCATTTTTCTGAATTATTTTTCTTTGGGGCTTTTATATATATATACATACTTATACATATACGGTGCATGACGGCGACGGCGACGGCAAAATCCAGCCGAGACTGTCCATATAATTGCTATCGCAATAAAAAAACACCAATATTTTACTCATACATAAAAAGGGAGACGTGACAGACTTGAACAGCTGGTACTGACCGATCAGCCTTCTTTCAGAATTGTACAAAATATTCACGAAAGTAATTTGGAATAGCATAACAGCCACACTGAGCGAGTTAACTGCAGAAAAGGGTATTTACCATGGACCACCTTCTTGCGATTAATCAAATAATTGAGAAATCTACCGGATACGAAAAAACAACAACTCTTTATATGACATTCATACATTACGGAAAGGCATTCGACTCGGTGAAGGTCCTAGAGGCATGCCGTCGGGGAGGCCTATACAAAACATATGTGAATGCCATAACCAGTACATACGGAAATTCCACAGCTACTCTGCTCCCCCTAAAAAAACAAAAACAAAGAAAACAGGAAAATCGCGATCGTGAAAGGGGCCCGACAACGGGATACAATCTCTACATTGTTATTCATTGCATGTTTAGTAGTATTTTAAACGACTAATTCAGAAGAAATAGAAATAAAGTTTAACGAAGAATATCTTTGCAATTTTACGGTTCGTAGACGTCTTATACGCTTCAGCATTGACGGCAACGAAGTGAAAAACAATGTTTGAAGACTTACACCGAGAGAGCATCAAAGTAGGTTTGAAGACGAATATGCAAAAGACAAAGATGATGATAGGTGGTTCGTGGTAGACAAGCGAACCCTATATACAGTAGAAGAGTATGCGTACCAACGGGGGAGGTATACCCTCATGTAAAGGAAACTCACCGAAGAGCAAGGACGGGCTGGTGCGCACACGGTAGACATTATCCACTCTTGACCGGCAACTTGACACTGTCAGTAAAGCGGGAAGTGTGCAACCATTGTATTTTGTTTTGCCAGTGCTAACACATGGGGCAAAAACCTGGTGAATAACGAAGAAACTCGAGACTAATATAAGGACCACACAGCGTGCGATGGCGCGAAAAATGATAAGCGCAAGGAAGACAGCAGAGTGTATCAGATAACAAACAATGGTAGCCGATGTCTTAGTAGATATTAAAAGGATAAACTGGACCTGGGCGAATCACGTCATGAGAACAGATAACAGACGGTCACGTAGAGCGTCAGAATTGATACCAAGAAATGAGAAGCGCGGCCGAGGACGGAAAAGGGTTAGGTGCATCGTCTAGGGTGGGTTTGGGATCATTGGGGGAGGCCTACGCCCTGCAGTGGACATAAGATAAGCTGACGATGAAAAGCAGAACTTGTGCTCGCTCACAAGTCACCGCCCTGCTATAAAGGGAGCGCTCATAACATCAATCCATTCTGTGTAGGAAAAAATTGCAGCGGTGCCTGGTGATGAGTCCTTTATAAACAGGACTGAAAGTCAAACTAATCAACTTGGTTTTTCAAGTAAATGATATGCATCACCTTTCCCAGGTGAAAATATATCTGGTAAGCCAACTGGTCTGAAATGGCGATAAGTGGGTTCTACTGACCCCAGTTAGAAAACATCTGGGAAACAACTGGTTCTAGTTACAAGCCTACTCGAAACCAGCTGGATTTAGCTTGGATGTATGCTGGTATATATGCTGCTTGAAGATGTGCCAATTCAAGGCGATGACATGTATACGAGTTGTACTTGCAAAGGTATATACTGCTCACACCCTGATGGATTCAGTTCCTGAGGGGGCAATCAACGATGCAGATTTTCCTTAATGGAATGGTTGCACCATCTCCATCCACCTGTTGCAGTGCATGGTTGGTTTTTCCCTGGTGACAGATGTGGCAAAAAGGTTTGATGGCATGCTGGGTGATGCAATTTCCATACCAATTTGCAACTGAAGTCTGCGAATTCCTTGAGAGAAACTTTCCGAGCCAAAGGAAAGCTAGGCTTTCATTTTCACCAGTAACAGTTAATCTCGTTTAGCCAAATAACTTAATTGACAGTAGCTTCTCGCGCTACACTGATTTAGTATTGGCTTTTAAAGTGGGAGGGAACAGTCAGACGCAGTGTGCAAGTACACTAATTGTACTTGTGAAAACCCGCTATGATACTTTCACAATAATTAATTGTTGGGCTAGTTGGTTCAACATATCTGGGTTGGGAGAGCGAAGGCTTGGAAGGAAGGACAGGACGACACAGATGCAAGTTGAGCGTCTGTTCTTCTGTGGACAGGACGACACAGTTGCAAGTTGAGCGTCTGTTCTTCTGTGTCGTCCTGTCCTTCCTTCCAAGCCTTCGCTCTCCCAACCCAGATACTTTCACCTTCGCATCCATATGACTAAGTTCGTGAAATTGCTTGTCTTGCGCAACCTCGCGGATCGCAGTGCCCGAAAAGCTGGCACCACCGCCAGCCGAAAGCCGGCCTGTGCCACCATCGCTGTCCCAGCGAAACCAGCTGGGGCCACGCCGTAAGGTAACACCAGTTTCGATCGAAGTCCAGAGTTCGGTAGGTGCCGAATTCTCTCCACCTGTAATGGCCAAGGGCTCCGTGGCCAACCAGTTCCTCGAGAAGATTGGCCAGCTGCGTGGTGCCACGGTGTTGTCCGAAGGAGGCCACGACACGTGCACACTGGCCGAGGACCTCATGAGCATTGAGGGCTCCCAAAAGCAGCCGGACAAATACAAAAAGGAAGAGTTCGGGGAGCTATTCACCAAAAAGTCGTGAGTTCCTCTATACTCCGGTCTTCTTTTTCTAGATTAGCAAAAAAAAAAAAAGTTTTTAAAAATCATGTGAGGGATAATGGTTTTAATCCTTGAATTGAGCTCTACGAGGACATATACTTGAACACTACGTCTGATTAATTAGAGCAACTTGCTAATTAGAAAAACCGCGATGTTGAGACATTTTACGGCACATAATGCCATTTACGAATAATATTCGGAGATTTGCCAAGACATTTCCGGTTATAGTTCTGGGCAGCTGCTGCTTCGGGATATGCTCAGCCTAATTTGCAGTAAATATGTACTGCAATTTCACAAAAATAAAATAATTGGACAGGCAGTTTATTTCCTCGCAAATTACAGGACTTATAATTTCGAAACTAGTCATCTCGAGAATTTGTTCAAAGGTAATACGCCTTTCAATCTCCCCGGCTATTGTTCGCGAATTGCAACACATATTCTAATGTAATTAGCTAGATGCCTTGTGAAACTTTATCGCCGAATCAGACTATTATGCATTGATTCCTTGTTTAAGTAATATCAACCACCTCTTCAAATAATCCCCCTCGACCACCAGGCTGGAGTTGTTAGCGAAATACGACTATAGATGCAGTCACTGACGTAAGCATGCGCAATGCTCTGCACGGGAGTTTCAGTTGCATGCTGCACATAATGAGCGCTTTGACCTGTACGACTTTGATGTAGCACGAAACAGCACACGGACACGAGAAGGTACATAAGGAATTGCCTGAGGAGTTGAATTTCTTGCTTAAGCAGTGACTTAATGTTATCTTCGCCATGAATTTGCTTTCCTAGAGCGATTTTCTTCGCGCGTGTCCCTGGGTGCTTCCAGGTGTTCAACTATCTGCCTGGCGGTTGTGGTATATAAGCGGCCTGGTTTTGAAAAGAAACATGTTATTGCTAGTAGCCCTGTGTGCTGTGCTTATGCGCCTTGTCTTGTCCGTTAGTGTCGGGTCGTTTCGCGCTACATCAAAGTAATAATAATTGTTAAGGTTTTACGTCCCAAAACCCCGATGTGATTAAGGGGGACGCCGTAGTGGAGGGCTCCGGAAATTTTGACCATCTGTTGTTCTTCAACGTGCACCTAAATCTAAGTACACAGGCCACTAGCATTTCGCTTCCATCGAAATGCCGCCCCTGCGGCCGGGATTCGATCGCGTGGCCTACGGGTCAGCTGTCGAGCACCATAACCACAAGGCCACCGTGGCGGAATAGATCAAAGTCGTACAGATGATTCACCAACAAGCTCAAATTGCAACCATTGTCGGCATTGACCTGAATGATGCAGGTTTGACACCGGCCGCGGCGGTCGTATTTCACTGGAGGCGAAATTCTGGAGGCCCGTGCGTGCTATTTCGCTGCACGTTAAACAACCCTAGGTGGTCAAAATTATACGGAACCCTCCTGTATGGCGTACGTCATAATAGTACCCTGATTTTGGGCATGTAAAATCCCAGAAATTATAATAGCGAGTGCTTGGTACGCCTGTGGAAAAAGCCATTTCTCCAATGTCTTGGTATCAGTGTCGAGATATGTCAAGATCAATTCTACAGAGTTCAGTTTTGCACTGTGCAGGCCGCACTATGTGGCAGACCGCTTCGCACTGTAGCGCCACATATATTTATTGCTCTTCGACGTATGATTGCAGCCAGAAGGTTGTCACCTTCAGCACTGTGTCCATTGATCGACATCATACTGAATTGCAACATGTTCTAGCGCTTCTGACATATGATGACGAAGTGCCCGTGAATAAAAAAAATTCGGCAGATTCCACGATTTCTGGGAATCGCGTTTCATGCGAAGGAGTCGGCGAGTAGCTGTCCATTCTGTATTTTTTTTTAGCTTTGAGCCAAGCGTTACGAGGTGGATCGAGGTGTGTTTGGAAATGGAGTAGTTGTGTGTACTTCATGGGTTTGCCAGGCACGTCGACTACACTGGCGTTTAAAGAATAACTTATGGTCTGACGTAACGTCAGCACTCACGTTAGATCACAGACGCCAGTCTGATCTAACGGGTCTGTTAAGGTGCGATAATGTGAATATCATATGTAACTTCCGTTAGAATATTCCTCCGGGGTCGAGCAACGCTTGATTATATAGCTTGCTGAATCATAGGAATACAAATATGTTTATTACTGTAAAAGTGGAGTCAACACTGGAACCACAATTGAAGCCAACTCGACATGACGGCTGTATCATAGGAGTACATATGTAATGTTCATTGCCTTGTTATAAAATCGGATAGCCAGCACTGCAACCACAATTGACGTTGCGCCGACATTACGCCTGCATAGGGTCTTTTTCCAAAGCACTTCGAAGAGCTGCTGTGGCTCTGTGGTAGAATACCTGACTTCCACGCAGAATGCTGGGGTTCGATTCCTGCTGGGATCCTGATTTTTATTCTTTGCATTCTTCGCGTCAACGCTGCCGATGTCGGTTTTGCTTAACGCTCTGGTATTTAAATTACCAATCTCGCCCTTCCTCGGTAGATATAAACTGTCAATCACCTGTGGCGCATACCCGCTTACCGTGGCCCGTGGTATACAGCTGTAGTATGTGCCACACGCGTCTGGAGAAAAAGGTTTGACGATGTACGCGGCAGGATTTTCACATTATTCGTGTCATGACCAGCCAGTCATATTCGTCAAACCCTCTTACCATCCCATGACAATTCTGGTCTCACCAAGTTAAGGAGGCGATCACGAGAGCACCCAGACGTAGGCGGCTAGATAGATATATACGTAGATAGAAACGCTCTAAGTGCCTTTGGTTCGCTGAGAAATGCTTCGCATTTAAAATTTGCGGTACCAGAGCAACACGTTCCGAACCAACTCGGAAATGCATTGCCGAGAATGTCCTCGTTCAGCGGTAATAAGTGTCACATGTTAAATACCCTAGGCTCACTTTTTTTCTAATGGCGTTCGCTTTGGCTCCCAAACACATCGGTATGAGCGGCAAATGATAAACGTGTACCGCACCAACTACCTCATATGACCTTCCTGCTGAACTGATAATTTTCATGACATCAAAATTTTGGCAGGCATGTTTTCAAGTCTTTGAGATGTGAAGTGAGAAAGCCAGGATAAGCCAGGATACCTGCTTTTCTCACTTAATCCCTTGACACTCTATAGTCAAGTACAGTGCTCAACTAGTGAAATGCGATTGTCGATCTGCATGGCAACGGGCGCTTTTCTTTGCGCCACCGGTGAACGCTGTGTGATCGTGTTGTGGTCAAACCCAAATGCAGACGCTACTTGGCTCGTACTTGACTTCCGTCAGTCTCAAGACAGCTTTGCCGCTCGCCATAAATCGGGCTCGGCCTTGCGGGACGACTTGCGGGCGACTGGACTTCGTCGAAGTCCGTTCAAGTTTCAAGGCTGCTCCAGGGCTAGCTTGAACAGACTTCGCGCGTTGTTCCGCAGCCGTCTTAGAACGTGGGCGGCGCTCGGGCGAACCCCTGAGCACTTTTATGCGTTCTGATGAGCGTTCATCGCAGCTCGTTGACGTCTCAACGATTTCGCTTTAAAAGTGGCGCGGTGGACTTCGCGTGAGCCCCGAAACCTGTTGTACGTTTTATTGATACTTTTCGAAATTGCTGTCATTTTCGAAATTGCTGCCAAACATTTTATATGGCTTCTTAAAGCCATATAAAATCTCAAACATTATAGTTGCACATATTTGGTCACGCACAGCGGAATGAAGGGCGACGATTCGCATTTTCCAGTGCTGTCTGTCGTTCAGCAGCTAATATCTTGAATCGTAGTTCAGCAGCCACAAAACGTGCATGTCAATATTCAGTTTGGCGTTGTAACCTGTGGAACTCCTGCTGTATACGTATTCAAGTGTCGTTTTGCCGTGCGGTTGCTCTTTTTTTTTTCTCTTACCAAGCGGCAGCCGTTATGTGCAACTTTTGGCGCAGTCCTGCTTGAGTCGCACTCATTTATTTTCGCCTTGCAGGGTCGTTGCTGCACAATCCGCTTCAAAATCGCAGGTAAGTTCTCTTCCATGCATTTGTGGCACTTTGCCTTTCTCAGGAAATTAAAGTTCTAGAATCGTTCAACACAGCTAAAGCTTGAAACTTAACAGGCTTCAACTGGGCAACCCGTGCTACACAGTCGCTGCACCTCATAGCAATAGCTGATGGTTGCAAGTTTCGGAGAAATGCACGATCTCGTGCTGGCTGAACTACTGGAATAAATTACGCCACGATGATATAATACATTAAAGTTGTTGAGTAACGACGACACGACTTCATCCACCGACGAGACCTACCGGGACATAGATTAGAAGCTTTCATTGGCCCTGTAACTCTTGCTGTTAGCAAAATATTTTTGCTACAAGGTGTTGACTTATATGGTGTTGTATGTAAAGATCTGTTTATGTGCTTGTTTCTAGTTGGTGCCAATCACGAGCCTATTCCCAGGAGAGGTCCGGGTGCGGATTACCGTAATTTGGGCGGTCGCATCTTTGGGCTCTCCAAAACGTCGCATGTGCTTGACGGAGGCTTGGTGATAGTTTCTCCTCGCTCGGATGGGAAATGTGCGAGTTAGACAATCGAACGTTTCGTTCCTCTACAGTCCCGTGTGTGCTGTGCACGACGCGATGACATAGTGTTTTTGTAAGCTATATTTTTTAAGCCCGCCTTGGGGATGTTTCCAATAAAACATAGGCGATAGGCTACTTGGTGTGTACCAAGGACGGCTTACCTCTCCGGTTTTTACCCTTGATGCTAGGGTGAGTGCCACCGCCTCTGCCATACTGCCTGACTTAGTTTTGGTAGAGGCGGTTATGGTCGATAGTTTGCTTACAGCCGCTAGTGAGGATCTTTTATTTCGTACGTTTGCTACGTTTGTGTATATAGTTTAGGGTTGTGAGGTGAAGCGCTTCTGCAAATTCTTAGCCCTTGCCTGCTTTTATGGAAATCATCAACCGAGAAAGCACTGGCGTAGCCAGGGAAGGCGGGGGGGGGGGGGGAGGAGTGGTTGGGGGTTCAACCCCCTCCCTTGAAAATTTACAATTCAGCGTGTGTATATATACACGCACACATACAAACGCACGCACGAACACGATAAAGTCCCCCCCCCCCCCGAAAAAAATTTCTGGCTAAGCCGTTGCTAAAAGGTAGTTCAACCTATCTAGATTAATTAGATTTAAGACTGATGGTCGGGGTATTGGAAATGGTATTATCCTACGCGCTAAAATTTTGCAACAGGGCTGTTCACGTGCACGGGGCAGTGAGGTGCCGGCATTATTCCATGGAAAGACAGCTTTTGCGTCTTTCATGCATGGCAGTCTCGTGTATCGTCTTCTTTTGTTTCCACTCCGATACTTAGGCCCAGTCTCAGACCGAAACAGAGGCCGAGTCCGACGACGAAGACTCCTCTGTGGACTTCGACCATCTGCCGATCCGAAGGCGCATGGACATTTGGAAGAGACGAGAGGACCGTGCGATCCGCAAGGGCCTGTGAGTGCGCTATCTGCGCGGTCATGTAAACTGATTCTCCGTCATCTAGACCTAGGCCATTTGTTTCAAATCGATATGTACTACCAGTATTGACCTTTTAACCTGCCTTCTAACCTGCGGATACGGTGCATCACCTGGATTAATCCATTTTGTTTCAAGCGAAATTGTCCGATATTGATGTCGAAACAAGAGTGCAGTGATCTGATTTTGGGTCTTGCGCGGCAACTACGGTTCGCCTTACAAATAGGGGTGTGCTGCGAATATTTGACACTTTCGAATAATAAGTTTAAAATATGTCGTACTCGATTTGGTCTTCGAATAATATACAGCCGCCATAGTAAATGTGATTAGTTTTTGAATATTTCAAAGCACCATTTGTGCGCTATAGGACAGGATTTCATCACAAATGCGATTTGATTCCCGTGAACTAAAAGTGTGTTTGTTTAATAATTACGCTTCATAAAGGGCATAATGGCAGGAATGATGAAAATGAATGAATGAATGAATGAATTTTTAGTTCGATCCCAGATAGAACTGTTTGAACGCCCCTACAAGTTAAATTATAGAAGGCGCAAACTTCTTTGAGGTATACTTGTATTTATACACCAAGGGAAGTGACATGCAAAACGAGCTGGAGTATCACACACCTGTGTAGGATGGGAATTCCAGGACACTTGTAACGGTACACAGGAGGATGTACAATGAAGGCCGGATCGAGTGTCAGGCCGCACTTAGTGCATACAGATGCTTTATTAAATCATAAAGATGTGAGAAAGATAAGTATACTTAACTATTATATAGGAACGATGCAACGACCGCAAGAACCCTGTCTTAATGACTCACACATGCACAAGTCGCAATCACAAGCTCTTTCAGTGCGACTATACAGTGCGGTGTTTGTGATGCGCGGGGTTTAAATGTTCGCATTGTGCAACAAGCTGCTGTATTTCCAACTTCTTCGCAGTCCTCCAGAGAACTGTATTGCATGTGCAAGCTTGCTTGCTCCAGTGTTTGCACAAACGGAAGGCGATGTTAATGCTGGGGCATACAAATGAAGCTGCGCTGCAGCCGGGCTATGCGTGTGTAGTTCATGTGGTTCACACGTTCACTGAAGATCCCACATTTTTTTTCCAGGATACTGATTCCCAAGGTGGGCAAGCAGGGCCGCTTCCCGATATCCGCTGCTGGCCTTTGACCTCTTCCCAGTCATCGTTTTTCTTTTTTCTTTTTTTTTTCAACTTCTGTTTCCAAAATAGACGACGACTTGTCTTCTGCGCCCTCAAGCTTGCTTTTACTTGTACTGATCGCACACCGATGTCTCATCCGGATCATTCTCCGCGCTGCAGCGGAAGCAGCGCAAACAAAAAAAAAAAGAGCCTACTCATGTACATGGTAACTACTAAACGATAGAGCTGCGCCGGTGTACTTCACAGCAGTGTTGTATGCGTTACCGAAAAAAAAGTAACCAGATACGTTACTACAAAAAAGTTAACGTTACTGAAAAAAAGTAACGCACGTTACTTCCGTTACTCCGCAATCAAAAATATTGATCATTGCGCCCTCAGTGCAGAAACCAGAATAAAAATTATTTGGGTGAATTACTGATAAAACTAGAAAGCTCTGCACAAGTGTGTCGGACTTTAGCAATATTATAGTGGCCTAATGTTTACTGTAGAGTTGCATGTGATGGCTTATAACTTTGTGGCACATGTTAATGTCATTTCTCAGTGACAAACAGAAAAATATTTCATCAACGCTCTCGGGAAAGAAAACATCACTGATCTGTCAACAAGGTTACAGTAATTCCGACGGCGTGCTTCTAATTGCGTAGTCCAGGAATAAAAATTGCAGCATTATTGCCCCTCCTATACAATTGCCACGAAAATTGCGAGCGATTATGCGAATGCAATCAAGGTCAGCCTCACTCGCTCAGGAATTCAACAACCAGAAACTTATACTGGCACTTAGAAGCAGATGGAAGCAAATTTCATTTTTTAAAACAGAACTGATATTGCAGACAACTACAACTTGAAGAATTTAAGCAATAGCTCTATTTCAAAGCTGCCGTCAGACAACTTGCCTCGCTTCTTAATGAATACGTCCGCACCTACGGCAAATAGGTTGGTGGTCGACGGACGCCCGGCAGGCCGATAGCGGTCCGCCGCTGCGGCAGAAGGATAGCTCTCTGAATGTGGCGCATACGAGACGAAGGAGTTTTGTAAAAGTAAGACTCCCGGGATAATCGGAATAAAAAGTGACAAGTAACGTGACACCTCACGTTACCGAAAAATGTTAACGTAAGTACGTTACCCTTAAGTAGGCAATGGTAACGAGTTGCTACTTATTACATGTAGACTCGCTAACAGACGAACTGGAAGTCGTGGGTTCTCGTCGGACAGCGTCTATCCCTAGTCGCATCACCAGGTGCACCCAGTTGACATCGCGACGAGCAAAGGAGGCGCCGGAAAGTCTCGGAAAGAAGCGCTTTTTTAGATGCGAAGCAACTTTTGCGCTGGGCTGTGTCCGTAGTTCCACTGGCGACCGTCCCACCTAGCACAGTGGCGTAGCCAGGAATTTTGTTCGGGGGGGGGGGGGGGGGGGCTCAAGTTGAAGCGCGGCCTCCTCATTGAATTTTTCGAACGACTAAGTATATGAATAACATGTATTACCGGTGACAATCTGTATTAGATGCTGCAAATCACTTCTTGAATGCTGCGCACTGTGAAGAACGAGTAAGACATGTGTTTTTTCATAAAAATATTATGTTGACATGCCCGCAAAATCTTTCCAGGTATAACTGTCTTCCATCTTTTCAATTTTTTTTTATTTCTTTTGTGTACGAGGTACGGCAAATGATAACGAAAAAATGAAGTCCACAAAATAACCAGGCCAAGATCAAATATTTTAATAGAGATCGTTTACGCAAAATGTTCATCTTTTTGCACAAATGATGCGGCCAGGAAAACACGAGCATGGGAAAGTACACCTCGAATACGGGCAAAACACAAGTCACCGGAAACAGTGCGCAGTATGCTTACACAAAACATCACAAATGTACATTTAAATATGCAATCAATATACGGAACTAAGCAGTGATCACTACGCATAATGTCCAAAATAAGGCAAAAGAACATGCTGCACAATCACAGAAACTGAGGTGTCCTTGGACCAAGCAGCTGTCTCGGACGCACCATGTGGACAGAACTATAGGAAGAGCGCAGAAATAACGAAATAAACTATTTCAAAGCTGTTTTAAAAGTGCGAACCACTATTGTGCACTCAATATAAAAGGAGGGTTGTCGCTTCTAGTTCAAAAAGCAATGAAGAACAAAAAGGACAAATGAAAGTAACAAACAATGCCGCTGGTACGGCTTCCCAATAGCTGAATTTATTTGGTAACGCCGCGTATGCCGACCTCTCAGCGAACAAGGTGAAGCTGTCGATTGGCTGTTAATGTACACCTGATGCCCGTATTGGTATGTTTATATTATGTCACGGTGTTAACTGCTAAAAGGTACAAAATCCTCACGGCTTTAAAAGGTGGTGAACAATAACGTTGCATCAGAATTATGGGCTCATTGAAGTGAACTCTGGAACAGCAGTGCCTTTTCTTTTCTTTCGTGCTGATTTTTGTACTGCTCGGTATCAAAGGACAAAGTTGAGCCGGCGAGGAAGCTTAGCGAAGCGGTCAATGACTTCCGACGCGCTGATGCCGACATTTCTGTGGGTGTACAGAAGTGCCAGGCCAACCATGCGTTCCTCAGACATCGTGGAGCGTAAGTAGTTATTAAATAACCTCATGCTTGAAAACGTCCTCTGCGCTGGCAGTGGTCACTGGAAGGGTGACTAGAATCTGGAGTAGCTTGTACACATTCGGATAGAACCTGCTGTCGCATTGAGATTGGGCATCGGTTCCTGTTGTGGGGCGCTGGTTTGCTACTTTGTTCGCCCACTTTGTCCACCATAGTCGCAGTCCTCCCAAAGCAGCTCTCGTTTCGACGTCATGCGCAAAAACGGTGAGGAGATTTTCTGCTCCTTTCTCCCGATCATCTTGCATTAGTGGTATTGCGGATGGTCCAATTACTGAAAAGTCCTTTAGAAACGCCCTGTGCTTTTCGAACGCATAACTGGGCTAGTACGTGGTCCATGAACGGAATGAACAGGGTTCTGCGAAAATATTCTTCCGCGCTTTCGAATGCATTGCTCCCAAGGTTTTGCTTCTGGATACCGGCTCGACGGCTGGTGACCTCCACATTCAGTTTTTCTGCCAATGCCTGCACTTGTGCAAATATTTCTGAGGAAGAAGCATACGCGTTCTTGCGGTCATTTTCAATTGTCTGCTGTACCACTTCTATGTCGTCAATGGCAGCGCTCATGTTGATACTCCTAGTCTGCAGCTTCTTTGACAGTGGCAAAGTCAGTGCCAACACGTGCTCCGTCACATGCAGGCTTACAAGGAACGCTGGTGACAAGAGTGCCAACATCTGGTTGCCTGCACTGGACTTTCGCAATTTCCGTTAAACTTAATTTCCTCTAGTGCTGCGATCAACGGCTCAAAGAGCTCACAAATGAAAGCACTGCATCGTGCTTCTCGACCCAGCGCGTTTCGCAAGTCCCAAAAGGCGCTGCCTTGTAGACTCCGGGCAGCTCAAACTTATCATTTTTCGCAAAACGTGTGAGCACCTAGAAGATTTACGGAAAAAGACTGACGTCGCCTTTGAGTCCCAAAACAGTTTCGGATGTCTGTTATGGAGCATGCCGCACGCATGCAGAACTAGATTAAGGGAGTGACTGGCGCAGTGAGAGTAGAGTGCGGCTGGATACGGGACTTCAGCCGCAACTGCCTGAAAGCCAGAATCCAGGACAACAAGCAACAAATACACCAAGTAAGACGTCGCGTGTATGCGGCGGAAACCTGTCTCCGATCAAAGCTCCGTCCCAATGATTTCCATGACATTATCAGGGCGCGCAAGCAAGCTGAGGATTTAGAAGGGAACAAATGCATCGAGGTCCATCGCCACAAACTTGCTCGATTATTACATCATCGTCAGCCGGAACGTGACGGTTTCAGAGCGGTACACAACCTTTCTTCGAGGCAACTGTCAGACAACCACATCAGTCTGCTGTCGAAAGGCCTGAGCTTCGCGATAGCCCCACAAAGAATGCCGAAACGGGACATTATCGCGGAGGTTGAGGAAAAGTTGCGGCACATTCAGGACACAACGGGGGTGAACTTGGCTCGTAGCCGAATCGTCAGTGTCCTGGCAGGTGCCAAAAGCCCTCGTACGAACCTTACCGCTGAGGAACGCGATGCGCTCAAGGATCTCAAGTCAGACAATTCTATCGTCATCCTTTCGGCTGATAAAGGAAAAGGCACGGTTTTGCTAGACCGAAGGGACTATGAGGAGAAAATGTGCAACATCTTGAGCGATTCCTCGCATTTTGTGAAGCTAACCCGTGACCCGACAGCAAAATCGGAACGACAACTGGTGGAACAGTTACGGGTACTGCGCAACAAGGGAATCATTGATCAAGCGTTGTACCGCCGACTGTTTTCTTCGGATGGGGCCACGCCAACAATTTATGGGCTGCCCAAGGTTCACAAGGAGGGCTGTCCTCTTCGCCCTATCGTGTCCTTCGTTGGGTCACCAACTTACAATTTGTCAAAGTTTCTGGTTGGGTTGCTGAGACCGTTAACCGAGAACAATGGCCGGTCAGTCAAAAACTCTCGGGAATTTGCGACTGTCGTGCGTACACAGCAGCTTGATGATGATGATGTGATGGTGTCGTTTGATGTTGTTTCTTTATTCACAAATGTTCCTGTTGTCCTGGCAATTGAGGTTGCGGAGGCCCGTTTGAAAGAAGACCGGAATTTGCAAAGTCGTACGTCGATGTCGGTGGAGGACATCGTAATTTTGTTGCGGTTTTGCCTGAAACAAACGTACTTTAGTTTCAACAACACAGTTTACCACCAAATTGAAGGTTGCCCTATGGGAAGTCCAGTCTCCGTCACCATGGCCAACTTAGTGATGGAGCACGTCGAAACACGGGCGCTGGAGGTTCTACCTTTTCAGTTGAAACTATACCGTAGGTACGTTGATGACACTTTCGTCATCCTGAAGAGGGCAAATCTGGTTGCTTTCCATGAGGCACTGAACGGCGTACATCCTGCCATTAAGTTTACCTATGAAGTAGAGAAGGATAATGCCTTGCCATTTTTGGATATACTTGTCCGCAGGGCTTGTAATGGCGGGGTGGAAACAACAGTGTACCGGAAACAATGCGATACCGGAGGCTTTTTGTCCTTCCACTCACATCACCCGGCCGAGCACAAACGGTCCGTCGTGAGGACGTTCTTGTCCCGTTGCGATACTGTGTGTTCTGATCAGCACTTGCGGCGACATGAGATGGAAAATGTGGTCGGTGCGTTGGAGCAAAGGCATTACCCGAGGACCTTTATCAACGACACCATGAGACGTATGCGAGGGGGAACAAGAAGTGCGGCACGAGAGAATAAAACATCCATTGTTTCCATTCCTTACGTCCAGGGCGTGTCAGACTCTGTTCGGAGAGCACTTCGTCCGCTGGGCCTTAAAACCGTTTTCAGACCTCATTGTACCTTGGGAAACGTGTTCACTAAGCCTAAAGACCGCACCCCTGCGAACGATCAAAGCGGGGTCGTCTACAAGGTACCGTGCGGGGACTGCGACGCTACATACATCGGCGAAACAGGCAGGAAGCGGTCAACGAGGTTCAAAGAGCACAAAGGGGACGTCGCCAAAGCCACCCATGCCACGCATTCCAAGAGCGAACTCGTCGAACACTGCTGGACGACGGGGCATGCCTTCGACTTCAGTAATGCGACGACGCTGGCTCGGGAACAAAGGTGGGGCAAGAGAAAGCTTCTCGAGTCGTGGTTCATCCGCCGTGACAGGTCGGCGTGCAACAGCAACCGTGGCCCCCTACCGGATGTGTACAGAGACATAAGAGACTAGAAATAGACTGCGTTACGTTCGCTCATTTGGTGCCAGTTCATACTGAAGATGCCACCCGCATAGGTGGCGAAACGTCTGTGTAGTTTTTTGTTATATTTTGTTGTGTTAAGTCGGAGCATCTGTTTTAATCATGAACTCTCCCGGCTTTTGGAACATTTTTGCATTCTCACGAACAGCAGCTTGAACACCACTCGTTCTGCCGGCCATCGAGCTTGCACCATCGTAGCCTTGACCACGGAAATGCTGGATGTTAATTCCCATGTCTATAAGGAACCTTATGATGGTGTCGGCGAGGGCCCGGCCCCTTTGGTCGTGAATTGGCACAAAGCCTATGAACACTTCTTCGATTCCGTTCGCATCCTTATTAAGGTACCTTGCACAAACAGTCAGCTGCTCGATATCAGCAATATTCGTCGTTTCATCAGCAAGTACGAAGAAGCAGCCTGCAACGTTTACTTTTGCGACTAGACTTTTCTTGATGATTGCAGCAGAGATTTCTATAATCTGGTTTTGTACATCTGGACTTAAATACGAGGCATTATTTGGGCAACTTTAAAATTCCTTTTTTTAGATCTGTGTCGCCACAATCCGCTCGCATGCGAAGCAGCGCTTTGAATTTGCCTGTATTTGTAGAGGAGGCTGTGCTTGAATCCATGGGACATGGATTCAAGCATTCTTTATGGCCACAGAGAGCCAGACCTTCCCGTACGCAAAAGAGAACTGTCTCAACAATAGGATGTAATTTCCTTCGGTTCTCTCTTATTTGAATTTGCCTGCCATGGTCCAATCCAGCTGATAAACAACACTGGCACACATCCTGAGAAGGTTTGAAGAAAATTATCGGCTACCTGCTGAGCGTCAGTGTGATATTTAGTGGCTTCATGTGCACCGAAGACTTCGAGGGCGTGCTTCCACTTTTGGAATGGCTTGAATACGAGGGCCCCAGTGCGCGCATGTTGGCCCTTGCCAACCTCACTTCTGCTAAAAAGGACACTCACTCGGCAGCACCCTCTGGAAGCGCTGAGTAGCTAAGCCATCGGTACCTGTCCAGCCAAGCCACCTGAAACCTTTGTTTCTGCTTCAAATCGTTCATAGACTTAAACATGTAGCCTGGTAAGGAGAAGTTAGCAGTTGATGTTTTGTATTATGTAAGTAACTGCATCGAGAGTAACTGTTAGATCCGGGGACGTTAGTCCTTAAAAAATTAATGTACTTAAACGTGCGTCGCCTTGTAGACCTTCTAGGTTAGAATGAACACAATGGCAGACGCCGGCTGCGTGAAGGTAAAGTAAGAATAGGAATAATCTGACCAGAGTCAATTTTCTTTTTATTGTTAAAAAAAGAAAAAAAAAGAGTGATGCCCTGTTTCACAAACTGCATGGTTGAAAAATATCTTGCAGAAAAGCCACCTTCCAGAATCTTTCAACTGTCCATGGCATTGTCGTGCTCGAAAAAAAAAATAATTTTAGACGACATCCTGGGTGGTTTTCGGTGAAGGTGGTTATTTCGGACGGCGGTGTATCATAGAACGAAAAAAAGTAAGATTTCAAGGGGGGCCCAATAAATAAAACTTTCAAGCCCAATAAATCCCACCCCCCCGGGTAACACCCCTGGTTGCTGGTGTATGAGAGCACGAAAAATTTCGGGGGGGGGGGGGGGGGCTGAAGCTTCATAAGCCCCCCCCCCCCCCTGGCTACGCCCCTGGTCTGCAGGCAGCTGCCCGCGCTCCTTGCTGTTTTCCGTCGCGTTCGCCGCGTGTGCGCGCTTGAAAATCGGCAACTACGGCCTGTAACGCAAGCGCCAAATCGCTGGCGTACCAACGCAGTCGTGCCTACCGGTCTGATAAGCTGCGCGAACTGAATCAACAGCGGGTATAGCCGAGAAGCACGCAGTTGACGGAGTCGCGTTAACTGGACGTGGAGACTGTTTCGAAGAGCGCGTCGGCGATGACGTATGTCATGTGAGATTGGGAGGGGCACGTGGGAACACTCGGCGAGGAGGGCAAAGCGGTTTTGGGTGAGATCAACCGACGAACGGAGGGTAGCGAAGGAAAGAGCGAAACGAGCGATCGCCGCGTTTCGATCACCAAGCGCGTATAACTCCGCTATTACGGCACCGTTTCGAAAAATTCTCACGGCTACGTGTTCGTAGACGCGCGCACAAGTGCAACACCATACCAACATTTTGACTTCTGGGTGGTTTAAGGGCCCTTTAACGCTTTATGCGCTAGGGCCACTCGATCTGTCGTATGACAAGGATCAAAGGAAGGCACCCAAAATAAATTACGATTTATTTGCGTACAACTTGGCGCTTGTTTTGCCTATGAATTTCCCTTGCATATACAGTTCCACAGGCTTGTTTCGGTGATTATGATCTTCTCAAGGCTGCTGTGGCACTGCGCGACATAAGAATGGTATGTACAGATTTGGGTGGTTCAGGGGCCCTTTAGCCGCGGCAAGATTACTGCTATCTATCGCTTACCTAGCCAATGATTTGATTAATTTCAAAGACCAAGGACTTGCTTATAGTTTCATTGGTCTCACGCCTTATCCTCCGCCGTTTCACATGGAACGTCACCTCCATCGCTGCTCCATTACACGATATCGATCAAACGCAGATCACAGGGTTCACCGAAAGCGCCAGGCGCGCACTCACCGACGCTGAGGACTATGTAGAATAGCTGAGCAGGAGTGTCTGGCTGTTGTTTTATCTAGGCCCCTCTCTCCAAGGCCGCCATTTTGCAATTTTCTCATACCATTGCGCCTTACGTTGGCTTTTTACGCGCTCAAAAGCGTGTTATGCCGTCTGGGTAGCTTGATTCTTCGCCTCAGAGAACATGACCTCGAAACCGATCACTTAGAAGTATGGTAAAAAAAAAAACACCAATATACCGACGCTATTCTCCTTCGCTTTCTACGCCTACGGAACTACTTCGCAAATCACCTGTTCGGACGTCACTTCTACAGCGGTTTTCTCCTCTATGGTCTAAATAGACCAAGTTCCTGCGGGTGATGATCAACAGCTCGCCTCTTGCCAGCTCATTGACCTGTACTGTCAACGTATTATATACCACTTCTATGAAGATCCTAAAAGTGGTGCTCACAGAAGGGGTATTATATACCATTTCTGTGAGCACCAAATCCATGGCTTTTTCGCCAACACATTCACACACAATTCAAGCTGCATAAGCGCAGGTCTACACGTACATTTACCATCCTCACAGTCAACGCATGGGTGCCCATTCTACAGTGTTCCCTTTCATCTCACGTGCACAAAGGGATGCCAAAGATAAAAAAAAATATATTGCCCTTTCCCAATAAAAGGCGCTTATACTGCCGTAAGACGCTCGGTAAGCGAGAAAACACTCAAAACGAAAATGCCGGTGGGGGAGTCACTTTGAAGTTCCCGCACGCATCAACTCGCTGTAACGTCATAGACTTCATAGTTCTTAATTGGTAAAAATGAAATATATTGTCCTCTGTGGGGGCCAGAGAGTTAACGTACCAAGTTTCAGCAAATTATGTTTAATGGGGCCAAAATATGAAAATTACACTGCGAAATGCGTGACGTCGTTACAATGACATGCATTTGGAGAGATAAATTTAAAGATAAGTTTGACCGCTATTTTCTCTTCTATTAATAAACCTATTGTGGCAAATCAGTCTTTTCAAATTCTACTGCGCACTCTAAGAAAAAAAAAGAGTCAAAAGGGGTCACGGCACCGTGACTCTCTTCGGGTATCCATTTGACCCCTTTTGGAAGGTAGACTTAAGCTTCGGTGACGATGACGCTAGGCTCCGTGCTCGAAGTGACGCTTTTAGGGCGGAATATTCACGGAGTTGCGGACACGGACAACGTGCGCCTGTTAACGGTGAGTGTACGGCGAGTGAGCTTTAGCTGGGCGTCTGCAGCAGCTCTGCGGAAGTAGGCTGCCAGCCATTTCCAACAGCAGCCTGCGTCCGCGGGGCTGTTGCAGATGCCCAACTAAAACTGCCAGTTAACGAGTTGACACAGTTATTCGCGTTGCTGTACAAGCTCCCATAAAGTGACCTATGCAAGCAATTAACAAGGGTAATTGTTTGCTGATCGCACATTGTGTCTGCACTGCTGACGGTGCGAGATGTCGTTTTGAGATGCGCGTTAGTCTACTTCATAACATTTCCATCGACATTGAGTGCAGCATGCTTCCGCGCATGGGAACGTGAAGAAAAAGGTATGTGTACAGAACACTTAGAAGCGCTACATATAATGGTTTTTCTTGGCTTTAAGACGGTAGTTTAAGATGCAGATATATAGTACAATGTTCCCGGCGTGCACGCGGTAGTCACTTCAGTTGGACACACCTTGCCGGTGAAAAGCTTGAGACTCACGACGGCGCGCGTTGTTGCGGCCGCCGCCGTGCACTCTTTTCCCTCGTTTCTGTTTGCTGTTTTCGTGGTTCGCCTACATACACGATGACGTTTGACGTTATAACAGAATCGAGTGAGTGTACGTGACTATGGGAGCTATGTGCGGTAATTCTAGTATATGACATGTCTGATCTCGACGTAGACGGCGTCCGCGCGCGCTGGGTGTCGTTCGAGCGCTCGTACTCGCATGTGTTTATCTGAGTATTTAAGGATGGGTTACGTTTGTAAAACAGGTGGTCAGTAACCACTCACGACGTGCACCTGACTGCCGGAGGATGCGCTTGGGTGTAGGAATGTGCCGGTGCAAAGCCAGGCTTATTTTTAAAGCAAATTTTGAAGCGATTTCTGAGAAAAGAAGTGCTTTCATTCGTGATAGCCAGTGCCTATTGCGAAACGAAGTTCCCGCCTTCTTCTACGTGAAAATTTGTTTTCGTTGCGAATTTACTTAAACGAAACACGAGTGTCAGATGTGTGTACAGTAACCGTGTGTTGAACAAAGGGTGGTTTTAAATACAAATAATCAGTGTGTGCGTGTGTGTGCGTGCGTGTGCGTGCGTGCATGCGTGCGCGCGTGTGTGTGTGTGTGTGTGTGTGTGTGTGTGTGTGTGTGTGTGTGTGTGTGTGTGTGTGTGTGTGTGTGTGTGTGTGTGTGTGTTGGTTATTCCCAGAATCCCGGATCGCTTCTCCCGCCTCTTCACTCCAGCTGACAGCTACACTCGGTGAAACGAAGGTGACGCTATGGTCTGGCGCCTCACCATTCGTGATGGGAAAATCAATAGCGGCGTTCGCCCTGTCAACGAGGCAGTCGGTCCTACATTTCCTTTGGTTGGACAACACGACGTAGGAAAAGAGGTGAGTGGCACCCACGCAAAGGAGCCTAAAGTAATTTCGTTTGTTGTTTAAAAGAGGCTCACATCATCTTGTGCTGCAAGTTTGTCGCCAAGTGACGCTTTACAAAAGCTACTATTTGCAAGTTGTGTTTTACACGATAACTGCAAAAAACTTGGTTCTTTACCATGCCTGCAGTGTGCATTTGTTGTGAGCCTTCATTATGTCTGTGTAAATTACTTATTGTGTAGGTTTTGCAAACTCTTACTGCAATTTCGTTTTTTCATCATAATATGACGTCCTGCTTTTCAGATACAATTTTTCATGGCTGCTCACGCTGAACAGGAGCGACAACATAGCAAGCCACAAGTCTGATACCTCCAGCCGTCACCACTTTTTGATTTATTCATAATCGTAAGGAATAAATATCGAAACATGATGCCGATTTTTGCGGTTTGTTTTGCACCGTATGACACTATGCACATCACTGTCCCACATTTTAGTTGGCTATACTCTGAAGGGTTCGCGCCGTCGTGCTGCAAAGGAAGTGATGCTGGCCGGTTTAACTAAAACATAAGCGTTTAATAAAACTAACAAAAATATGCGAAAGCTACACGGTACAATAACGTGGGCACACGCGCTCGCCCCTAACCTTAGCAACGGTGGGGCACACCCCTCCCGCGCACACAGCGGTCCGGGCCGCACCACGGCCCTTGTGTGTGCCACGCGCATCACTGGTGCGCAGCACGTGTCACGCCAGCCTCGCGATGGGCGAGATTCCCACAACTCATACAAGCATGTAAATGAGGAATATCTCAACGTCTCAATTGGAATTCACAGACCATCTTTTCGCGCTTTCTAGATTACTCTGCTGGAAAAGGTGTGTTGTTTTGACGAGTTTCATTGAAATAATGCCAAAATTGAACTATTCTTCTTTTTGCAGTCGCAGGGGACAACGGCAAGTATTATTGGACTTGCTTAAAATGAATACTTCCTTATTTGCAACAGTAATCGCACAAAAATAGAGAATGGGTCAATTAAGTAACTTAAAATAGTTGTGGAGTCGCTTGACGTTTTAATGTGGGTCATTTGACCCCCGTAGGAATGTTACCGACAAGAGTAGTCCGACTCCCTCATAAGTGGTAATGTGATCCTTCGGATAGGAGTCCTGCCACTCTTCCTAGAGGGTCAGGGTACTCTCCTAGAGCGCGCCGACTCTGCCCCACCAAGAGAGTCACCGTGACTCTTTAAAGAGAGTCGTACACGTGGCCAGTCAGAACTCTGCCTGTCAGAAAAAGGCCAGTCAGAACTGGCCAGTCAGAAAAAGAGTCACCTATACTCTTTTTTTTTTCTTAGAGTGTGGTGGAGTTTCCAAAGAATAATTTATCACTCTCAATTGATTCATTGCTTCACTTTAGTGTCCCTTTAAAGCATTGCACGACGATTTCACTGCTGGCCAGTTTGGTTCTTGGTTTCCATGCAATACCAAGGCCCGCGTTTGTTTCGGCTGACCGGGTTTTTGCAGTAGCGTAGTATGGCCGCAAAACTTTTCAAATTCTTCAACTATGAGGAAATATAGAGGTGCTATCGCACTGGCGTGGGCCTTTTCTCTTTCCTTGTCTACGCGTATATACCGCGGGGATGGCAAGACGGCAATCACGGCCTCACCCAAAAGTGCCGCAGGTGCGTGTCAGGGCTTTAGGGAATTTATTTGGTTACTTACAAAGTTCTGACCATTATTCGTGGTTCAGGTGTGCGCGGCGCTATCTCGATGCGAGATATGCGCTCAGGCTGCCTCACGTTGCCATGAGCGCACAGGTATGAGAGCATCTCGCTGGTGGGGCAGGACAACTCTGTGCTCTCCCTCTCCCCGAATCAGAGAATTCAGGCGCCCCACAAAAAAAAAGGGCTAATCACTACGGCACGGTGTAGACAATCTTACGGATGGGTTTCGGTGCCGCTACATTTGGTTGTTAACTTCGCAGTTTTGTATCTTTTACAACTAGACAAACAGTGCTACGGAAGACGCATGGGTTGGAGCATTCAACGTTTCATGACCTTGATAATTTCACGTCAGGACACACAAAAAATAAAAAGACATTCGTGTTTAACAGCTCAAGGTGGCGGCGCCCGTGTGTCGAAAGTAAAGTCGTCGATGCGTGCCATGCATCAGATGCAGTTATGAGCAGCTGTTGTGCTTATCGCGCGAAATTTGATAACGCACGACGGGGCCGAAGCACGAGCTCACCCTTGCGAGCTGCAGACTGACCGCGATACGTGAACACGTAGTGCAGACTGGCTTTATTCTGGACCACCTTGAGCGATGGATAGCAGCAAAATTCAGATCGCATGTTTTGGTGCGCTGTCAATTAGCTCAGCACAACGTAATGCCTGTCAAGAATAGCTCGCAAGGCGCATATAAGCAAGCACCGACAAGCGTATACATGTGAGCTAGGAGGCAACGATATGCATTAGCCGGTCACTTCGATCTATTGTCGCGGACTGTTTAGAGCTGCACAAGACAATGCATATGCAACACTTATTGACCGCAAACACCGCCTCACGCAGTCAGGGACGACAAATCGAAGCGCTCCAGTGGTATACTGTCGTAGCGAACTCAACAAGTGAATGACTGAGGCACGTAGTGTTTGGAAGCGCGTGCATATAGTTCGGATTGTGCTGCCTCACATAATCTTAGGAGAAACGAAGCACTTATCCCTGAATGGTTATGTTGATGGGCGGTGAACATTACGCATAGCGATATTTAAGGGTCCGCCAGTAGTGACACAGTTCGCAGAGACCAACGTCGGAACCATACACGGTGTCACTTCTAGCAGTTAATGTCGTCAGAAGAACAACGTGACACACTAACTTGCATATTCACTTATTGCCGCTATAGATTCACATCGGGCATATTATACTGTATGTTTGCTCTGAAGTTGTACGATAAGTAGATTTTTAACTTGGTAAATCCCATATAGTGCACGCATAAGACATCATGGGGAAAACAAAGCAAACAATAACGCTAGTCAGGTAGGTGTAAAGTGTTGCTGTCGTGTTCATAGCCGAAGGAATCGCCGAAGTCTGGGGCACTTTTATTTTTTTGAGATCGCATACAACCTTAATTTTTATTTAACGCAAAATTAGCAATAGTATCATCAAAGAGAAAGTTCTCGTGATTACGAAATTGACCGGTACTTTTTGGTCTCATTTATTCTCACTTGCAACGTTGCTACTCAAGACATTGCATAGCGACAACAAGCGATTCTGGAAACGTTTTTCACGTTGAATGTAAATTTTTTGCTGCTGCAGTGCAATAATACGTGATTCACACGTTCGTGCGAGCCTCTTCATCAGATCGGTAACATTTCTGAAATTTATTCGAACAGTTTTAGGGGCAACGCCAGGTTACATTCTGCCAGATAATACAATGAACGAGGTCCTTCATGGATGCAGTGAACTTTTGAAGGAACTACGAACTAGCTGTAGGGTCGGCTCTCCGGTGCTTCAGGTGTGCAACGGCGGGAAGGAATACAAAAGGGAGAAGGCAGGGAGGTTAGCCAGACAGCAGTCCGGTTGGCTGCCCTACGCCGGGGGAAAGGGAAGGGGAGTGGAAAGATGGGAGAGACAGAGAGAGGCAGGTTAAAGTGTCGGGGAGGAGGGGGGGGGGGGAGAGAGCGACTGACTTCCATGCCTCAAATATGGGATAGTACAATTGTAGCAAACAATGGCAAAGCACGGTTTATTGTATGCATGCACGATAAGACCTCTGACGGGCCCCTCGTACGGCCGCCGTAGAAATTTTACTTACACACTGAAAGTTGGAAAAGACACTCTTACTTTACCGTTGCTGGCATCGTTTCCACCTCTGTTCTTCAACCTTTGCACCTTCGAAGCCGTAGCTCCGTAACCACAGTTTCGACATCAGTTCACACGACCTTCGGTTTAAAGCTTACACTATTTTCCTCCCACGCAGCTATTTCATACTTTGCATTCAGGAGCCTCCAAGCGATCCATGTGCTTTTATCTCCAATGCTTAAGCACTGCAAACACGTGGACCCAAACGTGGGCATTGGATCCATGCCTAGACGTAGTCTGCTTCTACCGACCTGCTACCCCTTCCCATGTATTCACATCTAAAACACTGCACAGTAGCCGGCGTGATCGCAACTGAGGTAACGGTGAAATACCGGCGCAACTCTATCATTGATTGGTGTACTGTGTGCATGATTTCAATCTTTTTGCTTACATTGCACTGATTTCGCTACAGTGTGGAGAATGATTCAATTCAGACAAAACATTGCCTAGGTTGAAGGGACTAAAGGGAGGTTATCTCTGCCTGACTAAGGTCCCTCCACCCATACGTTTCTCAGACGTAGTGCAACATAAAAATACAGAGATTTATCTTTTTTTTTTGGAACACAAAAGCAAAACTCAAAGAGTAGAAAGAATAACTTGAACAGGCAAATTTAGAATATAACGGCACAAACAACGCCAATTACCCATAGCGACTCTGATAAAAAAATATTGTCACGTGGTCGTGACGTCGACGAAGGCAGCAGACAGCACGTCCGAGATGAAACTTTATTAGGCCGAACTGGAGGCCGGGAAACTGAAAGTCAAGCTACAGCAATACACTGATAGCGGCGAACAGAGCGTCGACCGTCGATCAACTGAAAAGCGGTGAAGCGCGTCGGCATTTATACATGTGCCGTCGAATATTCCAGCGTTATCGCTGGTTGTCGCGCAAGTTCTAGAATAAGTTCGAGTGTTCGCGTCTTGCGCGCTATCTTAACAAAACGATCTACAATAATCGCGAAGCATCTCGAACAATGAGGCGCGCTTTGCGCTGAGCGTTGCTGACAGTCTCTGTGGGCGAAAAACGAGTACAGCAAAAGTGATAATAAGAAACGCCCGTGGCAATATGTAAGAAATTGAAACCAGGAAGATATTAGGTCAAAAGACGAAGTACAGTACAGAATGCAAAATACACATTGAAAGAAATGAGTGACTTTACGCAATTATGCAAAAGTACAAAAACACTAAAAGAAAATTGATACAGCTTAGACATCGCTGGGCGGTCAGTACAAGTAAAAACAAGTTTGACAAGCCATCGTTTATTTTGGAAACAGAAGTTTATATATTAAAAAAAAACGTTGGTGTGAAGAGGTAAAAAAAAGACCAGCAGCGGAGATCGGGAAACGAACCTACTTGACCATCTTGGGGTTCACGATCCTGGAAGGAAATAGAACAATGGCAATTAAGGCGGTCTACTTGACTACTGAAAAAAGGCCTATGGTGGCGACCTCATTAATAGATTTTATATATTCATGTCAATTTTCGGCGAACCTGCTGTGCTTAAGCAGCTCATTTCTGACACGGTCAAGTGTGCATTCATTTTTATTGCGACAGCAATTATATGGACAGTCTCGACGGGTTTTTGCCGTCGCCGTCATGTGCCTCCCGTATGAAGTCCAAATTGATAAGATCCCCTGCGCATCGTATGTTCTACCGCGGGTAAAAGCGCGCGAGCGGGGGCGACGAACGCGGCCGAAGCAGAGATCAAACGAGCTGGCCCATTTCCGTCGCTCGGAGGGTGCATGCGATAACATCACCCTGCTCGGGAGACCTGCCGTCGAAGCAGACAGGAAACACCACGCCCTTCTTCAACGAGAAAGAAAAGACGCATACACCCTCCGTCGCTCGGAGGGTGCATTCGCTCGGAGCGGGGGGGGGGGGGGTGTCGCGCGGGCAGCAACTTTGAATCTAAGGGCGCTGTCGCGCGCGCTATCTCGACTGCCATCACAGCGGGTGACTCGTATACCCTTCTACGTGCTGCGCTCTCAACGCGAAGTGACTATGCGGAGAGCATCTCTCCCTGGAGCGGCCGTATTCTATTACACGAGCGTTTTGTAGTTAGGCGAGATCGGATACAAAACAGTTAGCTGCCAGCCTCACTTAGTATAACACTACAATTTGTTGCTATCGCATTCATTGCTTCGCCCTTCTGCGTGAAACAGCTTTTTTTGGCAGAAGACCTCATGAACTGCACGCGCAAGGTGCAGCTACATTGCAGTTTCCTTTGAATGCCTCAGGAGGAAGACATCAACATCGCATACCGTTTGTGCCAAAACCAGAGCAAGAAATCTTGCTCGTGCAATACAATTCTCTAGAGGACTGCGAAGAAGATGGAAGTAGACGCACTTGTAATAGGATGCCAACGTTTAATGTTAAAATCCTGCGCATCACATTTCAACACCGAATTAGGTGAACTAGACAAATTTGGGATTGCGACTTGTACGTGTGTGTGGGTATCCATGCTGGATGTTGTACCACTGCTATAGTGTCAGTTTAATGTCTGTCCCATATTTTAATGAGCATTTATTCTTCGGGACTCCCCCTTTCCTGAAGATCCCCTACAGCCAGGGGCGCAGGCAGAATTTTTTTCGGGGGGGGGGGGGCACCTCTTTGATCTGAAGTGGGGGCCGGGCAGGCAGATGTGGTCGGGTGCCATTTTGTGCTCTGTATGCCACGGACAAAAAGATTTCGGATGGGGGGGGGGGCGCACGGGCCCGGTGTGCCACTGCCTACAGCTTATCGACACCCAAGACCCCTAAAAACGTACACAGAAATACTACAACAGTCCCGTCTTAAATGGACGCACACTACCAAACCCGGCCAGAGGGAATAGTAAGGCAGAGGAAATCCGTATGCGCAAGCTGTCACGTCGTTGTACAGTAACCCGGCGATACTACATACAGTTGACCCGGAGGCTTTTCCTCCAGAGTAAATCTTGCGGCGACAGGGCAAAGATTTTCACGGACCGCCCGTTGCCGTGCACTCGGAAGGGGGGGGGGGGCGGCGTCAACAATGCCATTTTTTTTCTACTTTTTTTCGGCAGCCGAGTATGCCGGCGGCTCTTTGAGCATGTGGTTTCTCTTTGAAGACGTTTCTTTGAAGATTGTTTGCGGTTGGAACTGGCCTCGACTCGGGCTTTCTCCGTCCCGTTTCGAACCGCGCAAGCGGACGGTCCACTTGCGTTCTTGCTGTCACGCGACTCAGCCGCCCGCGGATTGGTCCGTCGTCTGAACACCGTGCAGCTAAATTTAAGTGCATGGGCCTCTAGCATTTCGCCTGCATCGCAATGCGAGCGCCGCGCCTGTGATCTAACCTGCGTTATTTGAGTTCTTTGGGGGGCGTGCAAATAGTTATATGCTTATTTACCTGTTTGCTCATTTTTCTTACCTATTAGCTTAGTTATTTGACAGTTGGTCATCATGTCTCTTATGAAACGTAATTCTTTCACATACAGAACACTATAGGGAGTATGCACTGAAACTGAGCCGCAATGTGGCGCTGCGGTGCCCCGAGCTGGGCGCCATTTTTGTGGTTCTCGTGCAGCAGCCGACCCCATGGCCGACCCACGCTTGCTACTGTTATAGTGCCTAGAATACTGGCCATATTCTAGGCACTATACTACTGTGTTTGCTGTGTGTACGCGCTAGGTGTTGTGTGGTGTTTCCTTGACTTCCGTGTACTCGCGTGTTTCATTAACGATAGTACGGCGTTGGAACTGTCCCCTACCACTGCGTGTTGCACGGATCTAGTCATTTGCCTGGCTGTGCAAGCGATCGCCGTGTTGCTGCAGTGAAAAGATGTTGCTCAGCGACTACGCCAAGTCGCTGTCTTATCCCGAGCGCGGGAGATACCACATCAAAGTCGCAAAATGCGGTAGCGACGACCCCTTGGCGCTTTCCGATGACCAGTTCACGAACGATGTTGGCTGCTATCCCAGCGTAGGCCGTGCGGATATCAACGATTATCTTGTTCACGGGACAAGTTTCGTGACGCGGGAGCAGCTTAAGAGCTACAAATCCTTGGAGGCTCACAATTATGTCACAAGCGGCCTCGTGGAGCCACCAAGGGTGAAAACTCTTCGTGATGGCGACATCGTCGTCGCTTCAAAGGTAGGCTGTACATATTGTACCGCATGTTCCCGACTTAACGGCTTGTTCTAGGTATCCGTAAAGTTAGTGATCGGGTGCTAAAGTGGTAAAGCTTGCTATCAGTCGCTGATATGGCGTCCAGCCCATCGCACTTTCTTGCCGCTATCACTAGATGGGCAGCCAAGTTGTCGCTGTGTTTCGCGTGTTTTTAGCGCTTGGAGCAGGGGCGGCGCCAGGATTTTGATGCTAAGGGAGGGGGGCACCGAAGACAAGCGAGTTCCTTCAGGGGGGCAGGGAACATATGCGTTGTGTTTTGACCATGTTTGCTCGAGGGGGCAGGCAGAAATTTAGGGGCAGCTCTAGCACCCCCCCCCCCCCCCCCCGGCGGCTCCCCTGGCTTGAAGTAATGCTCTAAAAATCTAATCGCGCGCGCTGAACACTGATTTATCTTACTATCTGCGCAGGTCCGCCACTCACAATCGTTTAAAGAAAAGCCGCTGCTGCCGTGGCTACTAATCAAGCCTGATGGTGAAGTTCTGTGCGCGCACTGCACGTGCATGGCTGGCCTTGGCGAGGCGTGCTCACATGTTGGAGCAGTGCTCTTTTACTTGGAGGCAGCAGTGACACGCCGGGATGGTCGATCATGCACGGATGGACAGAATGCATGGCTGCCACCGCATGCATAGAGCTCTCCGCTTTGACGACAGCTCCGTTGTCTTCGCACACTGTCCTGATATAACTTTCGGCACGACATAGAACCCTACCCGTTGAAAGTTCTCGTCGTTGGGGCTGTCTCTTGTGCGGTTGGAGCAACCGCAAACAGCGCAGTTCACCATAGCCGATTGACGCAGCTCGACGCGCAACAACGTCCTGCGGCTAGGGCACTTTTACAAGTCCATGCAACACACAGTGGTAGGGGACAGTTCCAACGCCGTACTATCGTTAATGAAACACACGAGTACAAGGAAGTCAAGGAAACACCACACAACGCCTAGCGCGTACACACAGCAAACACAATAGCAAGCGTGGGTCGGCTGCTGCACGAGAACCGCAAAAATGGCGCCCAGCTCGGGGCACCGCAGCGCCACATTGCGGCTCAGTTTCAGTGCATACTCCCTATAAGGAAACGAGAAGTTTATTTGCATTCAGGGGTTGTACAGAAGTGCAGCTGACTGCTGTATAGTCGGTAAAGTATGCCTTCGTGATTGACATTCCCTATTGCCCTATGTTAGTATAAATATAAAGAATGAGAATGTTGACGGGGATGTGATATATAGCGCAGTTTTGAAGAAACTGTCTTAGTGCGCTCAACTGACGTTTTCAAATATTCGAAATTTATTCGCGTTTGCTATGGTGACTGCATTTGTTTCGAATATTAAATCGAATAAGACACTATTCAATGTATTGCTCGAAAGTGTCGAACATTCACACGCCCCTATTAGTCCGGCCAACTGTAGTTTGCGTGCGCGACCCACAACTAGATCCCCGCAATCTTATTTTGAAATATAACTTAGCAAGGTGCGGGTTTGGGCTAGTTGGTACTCCATTTGAACAGCTAAATAGCGAAAAATTCAGGGACGAAAGACAGGAGAATACGACACACACAAGCTTAATGCCGTTAAAAAAAAACAACAACTGACTCGTCAGGTTACCGCAGCAGCACGAGAACGTCCAAATAGTGCATCTTATCTGCAGGTTAAAGGGTGAACATTGGCGATAGACATCGATTTGAACTTGAAATGACCTCAGTCCTATGAGGGAAGTATCTGAGTGACCAAAAATGGCGCACTCACAGGTCCTCGCAGATCGCACGTTCCTCTCGCATCTTCCAGAAGTTCATGCGCCTGCTGAACGGCAGCTCGTCAAAAGTCATCGAGGAGTCTTCGCCATGGGGCCCAGCATCTGTTCCGGTCTGAGACTGCGCCTATGCAGCGGAGATGCAACAAAGGAAGACGGTACATGATAATGCCATGAAAGAGGCAAAAGCTGTCTCTTTCCATGGAATAATGGTGGCACTTCACTGCCCGTGAACAGTCATGTTGCAAAATATTAGATCTTCCAATGCCACAACCATCAGTCCCATATAATGCCACACGTGCTTGTTTGTTTACACGCGACCGGGCTTCGCTCACAAGCTGTTACGTGTGTTACCACGCGGCGAAAGCCGCGCCTAAAATGTATTGGTACGTCCTTGAAGCCATATACCATATTCTGGAACTTGCGCGAGCACAAGCGATAACGCTGGAAAGTACGACGACACATCTATAAACTCCAATGCGTTTCAACGACGATCAGGGGTCGTATTCTGAGATGATCACTTTCGGGCGATCGACAGTGTTGTTTACGCTACGCAGAGTGACGTGCTCAATAATTGAAGCAACTACTTGCCTGTAACGTCATTGTCGCACTGGTCATTGGTGCTTTGGAACGTCTCACAACGCAAGAGTGGTCGCACTGTGCCAACGCAGAGCGGCCCGTCTAAAGTTTTCGAGTGTGTACCAGGCTCTACTCAGTGGTTATATGCTCGGCTCTGGCTCCTCGAAAATAAAAGGTGCTGAATGTGCTTTCAACATTTCTTGCGATATAGTTTAAAGTGCCACGTAATTTCTAAAGAACGCGCGCTTGTGTGAAATGTATTTGTGAGAGTTTAATACGACGTTTTCATAACTCGTTAATCACTCTTAAAAAAAAGGGTGTCTGTACTGACTACCTTTGGGTGGTAATCGCCTCGCTACACATATGATGACCTTTTGGGGTGTCAAACGACTCCCTTCGTTCTTCAGACCAACGACTCCCTTCTTCACAATTTGGGGTGTCAAACGACTCCCTTACTTCTTCAGACCAACGACTCCCTTCTTCACAAGCAGAGAGTCTACGTTACTCCCAACGCAGGAGTCTACGTGACTACCTTTTATTTCCCGCTAGTACCTCTAGGTAGTCAGGGTGACCCCTTTGCCATGGTAACGCTGACCCCCACTGGAGCGTTCCTTTGACTCCGTTGTCCTTAAGGACAGTGGTGTACATGACTCCCCTGGCAAGAGTCAGTGTGACCACTTCGTGGTACTCAATGAGACACTCTGCAACAAATAATGCGTTTATTTTTCTTCTTGGTCGATATTGATGAAACTTGCTGAGTTTAGGTTTGCTTATGTGGCGATTTCAAATATGCAATTATCTGGAAGAAAACGCAGTTTTTACACATAAAAATTTCATGTGTCTTGATGAGCAAGCCTTTCCAAACTTGGAGTTACAAAGTAAATCGACATATCGCTATAGTTAGGGGATAAAAACTGTATGCAATAGTTTTAAAGGAGTTTACTGCGCTGTTCTGGCATAATGTTCATGAACCCACTAGCCCACATACGAACTCGCGTTTTAAACCCATTTGAGTTAAAAGTTACGTAATATTGAACTCTCGTGAGCGAATCACCAGCTAGACATACACTTACTGGTCAATGTTCAGCATACTATGACTATTGTTAAGTGGGTTTAGGACATGCATTCTGGTTATGTTGCATACAGTTCCCATTTCATATTATTGTGATATGCTTACTTTGTAACTCGTGCAGGCCTAACATGGCACATGAAATGTTTGATATACTTAACACGACATATAATAGTAGAAAAATTTTGCATTTTCAAAATCAGCGTACAAATACACATAAACTAAACAAGTTTTATAGAGATTGATCAAGAATTTCAAAAGAACTTCAAATCAGAGCGAACACCATTAGGGTTCTTATCTGACAATCGACGAAAGTTGGTGCCGCTACCTCTTGTTACTCAACAAGGCACTTCCACCGGGTTTACTCAAACAGGAACACTGTGGTGGATGCATGACAGCCGCAACAAGTTTTTGTAGCAACTTTACAGTGCTGCACTCGATTCCTCTGGGGGAAATAAAATACTACTCGAAGTTTATATAGATGAGCCTCAGAACAATTTCCGCTCGCGTAAAACAACAAAAAATGTTGATTCTAGAAGAAAGTAAGCCATGCAACACGGAAACAGAAGAGATGCGGACAGCTCAAACGCTAGCGTTTGGTTTGTCTGTGTCTTCTCTTTCACGTCTGCATGCCTTCATCCTATAAACAAACTGAAATTTCTGCGATTCGTAAAATTATTCTTTGAATTGGTTTTAAACACTTCATGCCATTTCATACATGTTCACATTGTAATGACAACCTACTGTTTTATCAGTAAGCACCTAAACTATAGGCACAACATCCTGCGAATAATGCGTAGTCCTTAGCCACGTCACCACATTTGTTAAGCATTTTACATATATATATATATATATATATATATATATATATATATATATATATCTGTGTGTGTGTTTGACATTTTTGAGCGCGCAAAAGAACAGGGACGAAAAACGACGCGGACACAGCGCTGACTTCCAACATATGCTTTATTTTCTACAGTGGTACATATATATATATATAGACAACAGAAAGCAACGCACGCAGGTGCATTGTACAGGAAGGCTTCATGTAAAACCACAAATAAGTATGCATGATAAGCAATCAAACAACCTGATACCGGATTTTTTTCTTCTTTAAGAGATCAAGCGGTCATTCCTGACTACCACTATCGTCTAGTCACCCTGTGGGCCTTGCTTAGAAAGTCTAGTTCTTTTTGGATAGGTCAATTGAAGGTGCACTAATGCACATGTCTCCCAAACTTGCAATCTTCGCCGCTTCAATTATCTCGCGTGTTGTTTGTGCCTGGCTCCTTCCTGTCGCAGTGCACTGCGAATACATGTGATCGCACCCACACTTCCTGCAGTGGAAAGCCACATGTCCCACACCTCCAGTTCGCACGTTATTTGCGTGCTCACGCAGCCTGTCATTGGCACACCGTCCCGTCTGCCCTATGTATTTCTTGCCACAGGACAGCAGTAACTCATAAACGATGTTGTTCTCACATTTAACAAAGCTTTCTTTGTGCTTTTTTTGGCACCTGGGTTTTTCAGAACCACTGTAGGAGGCCTTGCACAGATTATAAAGCTTGTTTGGTGCTGAAAGGACGACTCTTATGTTGGCGTTGTTTCCTATCTTTTTCAGCCTATGTGAGACATCGTGAAGGTACGGTATGACGGCGCATTTCTGCTTGACAGGCTCCGTTTCTGGTGAAGCCTGCTCCTCACCCTCGCGAGCATGTTTGACAGTCTTGAGAAGACCCTCCGCCACAGATGTGACGACATACTGAGGAAACCCCGCCTTTTTCAGGCAGTCAGCTTGCGCCTGGAAACTACACGAACACTTGTGAGGACATGAGCGGCGAAGCGCATTCATTAGGGTTAATTTTGCAATACCCCTTTTAACTAGCTTGGAGTGGCCCGAAGAAAACGGCAGAAGCGGCTTATTGGCCCTAGGCTCGTACGACCAGCAGACCTGGTCTCGCTCGAAGAACATTCGTAAGTCAAGAAAACGCAAGGCGTTGTTTTGCGGCATATCATGCGTGACTGCGAGCGGTTGCAGGAAACGTGTGAACAGATCAAGTACGTTTGAAGAATCATTGCCAAATTCGCCTGGACTTGATTCTAGAAAGACAACGTAGTCGTCTACATATCTAAACACCTTCTTTACATTTGTGCCTGTTACTAGAAACTAGAAACAGAGCTAACAGGCACAAATGTAAAGAAGGTGTTTAGATATGTAGACGACTACGTTGTCTTTCTAGAATCAAGTCCAGGCGAATTTGGCAATGATTCTTCAAACGTACTTGATCTGTTCACACGTTTCCTGCAACCGCTCGCAGTCACGCATGATATGCCGCAAAACAACGCCTTGCGTTTTCTTGACTTACGAATGTTCTTCGAGCGAGACCAGGTCTGCTGGTCGTACGAGCCTAGGGCCAATAAGCCGCTTCTGCCGTTTTCTTCGGGCCACTCCAAGCTAGTTAAAAGGGGTATTGCAAAATTAACCCTAATGAATGCGCTTCGCCGCTCATGTCCTCACAAGTGTTCGTGTAGTTTCCAGGCGCAAGCTGACTGCCTGAAAAAGGCGGGGCTTCCTCAGTATGTCGTCACATCTGTGGCGGAGGGTCTTCTCAAGACTGTCAAACATGCTCGCGAGGGTGAGGAGCAGGCTTCACCAGAAACGGAGCCTGTCAAGCAGAAATGCGCCGTCATACCGTACCTTCACGATGTCTCACATAGGCTGAAAAAGATAGGAAACAACGCCAACGTAAGAGTCGTCCTTTCAGCACCAAACAAGCTTTATAATCTGTGCAAGGCCTCCTACAGTGGTTCTCAAAACCCAGGTGCCAAAAAAAGCACAAAGAAAGCTTTGTTAAATGTGAGAACAACATCGTTTATGAGTTACTGCTGTCCTGTGGCAAGAAATACATAGGGCAGACGGGACGGTGTGCCAATGACAGGCTGCGTGAGCACGCAAATAACGTGCGAACTGGAGGTGTGGGACATGTGGCTTTCCACTGCAGGAAGTGTGGGTGCGATCACATGTATTCGCAGTGCACTGCGACAGGAAGGAGCCAGGCACAAACAACATGCGAGATAATTGAAGCGGCGAAGATTGCAAGTTTGGGAGACATGTGCATTAGTGCACCTTCAATTGACCTATCCAAAAAGAACTAGACTTTCTAAGCAAGGCCCACAGGGTGACTAGACGATAGTGGTAGTCAGGAATGACCGCTTGATCTCTTAAAGAAGAAAAAAATCCGGTATCAGGTTGTTTGATTGCTTATCATGCATACTTATTTGTGGTTTTACACGAAGCCTTCCTGTACAATGCACCTGCGTGCGTTGCTTTTTGTTGTCTATATATATATATGTACCACTGTAGAAAATAAAGCATATGTTGGAAGTCAGCGCTGTGTCTGTGTCGTTTTTCATCCCTGTTCTTTTGCGCGCTCAAAAAGTCAAACATGAATGACCAACTTGCCGATGCCTACGCTCTCTCAATATATGTGTGTGTGTGTGTGCGTGTGTGTGTGTGTGTGTGCGTGTGTGTGTGTGTGTCATTCCATGCCAAGTGTCCCAGACGTGGCGCTCGCACATCACAGATTTTGCTGATAAAATTTGTGCCTTTTTCCTGTGCCACATGGAGTATTGTGGCAAAACACTTTTGGTCGAAAAAAATTTTGACAATCATGGCACACTCTCGAAATTCGCTTCTATTTATTAAACTGTACCTAATAGAAAAATGTGTATAAAATCTATTTTTGTGTGTTGAGCTACGAAACCGCGCTTGCGCTATCACAGAGGTTCTGTTTAGTTGTCCCATTCATTATTTCAGATTTTTTTTGTGTATCACTACCAGCTACGTAGCTTCAAAAACTACAAAAATCTTCAATGTTCGTGAATTTTTCTTGAGCTATTTGCAACTCACCCTAACCAATATTAATCATAGCCTGATTTCCAGGAAAGCGTATTTTAGTACAAAAAATGTTTAGGGGTAAAATAGACTTCAAATCTTTCTGAAAAAATTGTGATATTTGAGAAAATGTACGATTTGCCACATGTTTGACCGTATTTTTCATACTGATGCGGTCAAAGTAAAAATCCTCGTCATGTGGCGTTTGATAGAAAACTTCATCGTTAAGTAACGAAGAAAGTCTAATCAAATCATTTTTTTTGTTTTAAGGAAGAAAATAATTTTTGAATTTGGCCCTCCGATCGCGCAGTGCATTTCATTTTGCTGCCACTTCGCCGCAAAGCACGTGGTCGCCTTTACAGCTGACACTCGTCACAGGCAGCGGCCAGATGCGAGATGTATGTCAGCGGCTCGTGAGTGGTCGAAAGTCTTGTCGCGCTGTCAGGGCGACGAGTAATGAATTTGAGTTACAATGAGCATTTGCTAGGCGGGCCCAATGGGAAATATGGACGCCCGAGAGCAGCATGTGGAGTCGTTGGCACAATGTCCTAGAGGGACGTCTGCACAACTAGCATACACATACTGAAAGAAATAATGCACACTGTACACACTTCTTTCTCAGGGTATACATGTTGTACAGACGGCCTCTAGCACAATGTGCCAACGACGCCATAGGCTGCTCTCGGGCGTCCATACTTCCCATTGGGCCCACCAAGCAAGCTCACATTGTAACGCGAATTCATTACTCGTCGCCCTGACATCAACGTGACAAGACTTTCGACCACTCACGAGCCACTGACATACATCTCGCATCTGGCCGTTGCCTGTGACGAGTGTCAGCTGCAAGGGCTACCACGTGCTTTGCGGTGAAGTGGCAACAAAATGAAATGCACTGCGCGTTCGGAGGGCCAAATTCAAAAATTATTTTCTTCCTTAAAAGAAAAAAATGATTTGACAAGACTTTTTTCATTACTTAACGATGAAGTCTTTTATCAAACGCCGCATGACGAGGATTTTTACTTTGACCGCATCAGTATGAAAAATATGGTCAAACATGCAACAAATCGTACATTTTCTCTAATTTCACAATTTTTTTTCGGAAAGATCTGAAGTCTATTTTACCCCTAAACATTTCTGTACTAAAATACACTTTCCTGGAATCAGGCTATTATTAATATTGGTTAGGGTGAGTTCCAGATAGCTCAAGAAAAATTTACGAACTTTGAAGATTTTTGTAGTTTTTGAAGCTACGTAGCTGGTAGTGAAACACAAATTCGGAAATAATGAATGGGACAACTAAACAGAACCTCTGCGATAGCGCAAGCGCAGTTTAGAAGCTCAACACACAAAAGTAGATTTTATACACATTTTTCTATTAGGTACAGTTTAATAAATAGAAGCGAAATTCGAGGGGGTGCCAGGACCGTCAAAAATTTTTTCGAGGAAGAATGTTTTGCCACAATGCTCCATGTGGCACAGGAAAAAGGCACAAATTTTATCAGCAAAAGCTGCGATGTGCGAGCGCCACGTCTGGGACACTTGGCATGGAATAACCCTTAAATATAAGAGCTACAGAAAGATCACGAAGGTCCTGATACTGTAGGAAGGCATTTGACAACACGACGTACGTTTAGCACTATGCTAATGCTAAAACGTACGTCGTGTGTCAAGTACC